>NW_028270171.1:4223470-4378470 GCF_037043375.1 Chiloscyllium plagiosum
ATCATATGTCTAAGAATCATAGAGGTCCATAGTAGAGAAAAAGGCCCTTCAGTTCATTGTGTCTGTGCTGGTCAAATCAGTCACCTTAATCTTCCAAACAATTTTTCCAGCACTTGGCCCATAACCTTGTTTTCCTTGGCATCGCAAGTGTACGTCTGAGTACTAAAATAGAGAGTTTCTGCCTCCGCACCCCTTACAGGCCATGAGTTCTAGATTCCCACCACCCTGTAAAAGAAAACTCTTTCCCCACATACCCTCTAAACCTCCTGCCTCTTAGCTTAAATCCATACCTCCGGTTATTGATCTCTCCACCAAGGAGATCTTTGTTGATGTCAGATGATCTAACTTTCTTGAGACTTTTTGCAGTTCTTACCAACCGGGGCTATTCTAGAGGGCAGTAAAGAGTTATTCACATTGCTGGGTTCTTGAATCATATGGAGGCCAGAAGAACAGCAACTTTGCTTCCTAAAGGATATTAAGTGAACCATTTTTTTTTTTTGGAAATTGACATGGTTTCATACTGATCATGACATCTTCAATTCAACAATAATCTAGAATTAAAGTTCCACACTCTGCTGTAGTTGGATTTGAACCCAGATCCTTAGAACGTTACCCAAGTTTCTAGAATGCTGCCATACTTCCAATTCACTTTGAATTGGCTAAATAATGACATGTCTTTTAAAATATGGGGCTGCTGTTGCAAGAGAAAGGCCAGAGTTATTGGACAAAGAAGTTTCTGTAATGCTGTTTTACAAGTTAGGGTTGATTCCGAGTGGTGTTAATTAAAGGCATGGGCGCAGCTCATTCACTGTTATTGAATTAAAAAAAGAGGATGTTTAGAAAGATTAAAAGGAAGCCATAATTGGAAATTTGAGAGAGAAGGAAAATTGTCGATGTAGTGTCAATCAGCAATGGAATAGAAGAGAGAGAGGGGTTTGTTCCTCTTTGAAATGCTGTTTTCTGTGAATTTCTAGACCCATTTGAGGTATTCTCAGCATTTGCTGATTTATGTCCAATCACCACCTTTTTGCTGTCAAGCTCTGCAACATCTGAGTTTATGCTCTGGTATTATCACAGTTTTGGATTTCAACCCACATTCTGAAATCTCAGGAAAAGAAAATCAATCAACCATAAAATGGTTTGGCCTCTTTGAGTGTTATTGATAACCATGCTTGCACTTTTAGACTCGGATTGGTGATCTCATTTTTCATGGTTCTGGCTGCTAATCCATAAATTGTTTGCCCAAATGGATTACTTTAACATCTTGTTAGGCAGCATTTAGCAGAATGCAACCACTGGAACTCTTTCCTCCTCCGCTCTTAAAACTGTTACATTATTGTAAGTATTTTACACCATTCTCTTTCTAATGAATTAGACTTGTATTCAAACGTGTTCTCCACATCACACTCCATACTGTTCAAAGTGGTAAAAGAATTCTAAAGAAACCCAGCCAGAATAACACAATGTGGAAATTTGAAATTGCAAATATTGGAAATACTCTGTTAATCTTGCCGATGAGTTTCACTGGTTTGTCTACTCAAACACTTAGTGTCTTGGCTAGACTAATAGTCTGGATGAAGTTTTAATTTGTGAATTTACATAGCTTTGTACGATGTACCAAACTTCAAAATACCATTTACAAAGTTTAGTGGAGTCCAGCTAAGAGGTATAGTACAAGACAGAGCACTTCCAAAGCACATGAACTATTTCTGAAGTGTCGTGACTTGCAGAACTTCAGCTAGTTTGCATCTAGAAAAGACCCACATAGTCAAAATGAGATAAATGACTGTTGTGGATGAAATACAAATTTTTTTAATGATCCATGATGTATGTCATTTGGTTGTCACGTTAGCTAAACGATCGACCATAATTCTGCTCTTTCAGTAGTACTATAGAGTATTTCATATTGACGACACTTTAATTTAGTGTTGTACCAGAAATGCTGTGTTTCTGGCAGTGCAGAACTCCCTCAGCAATCTGAAGTATTGGTCTAGATTGTGTTCAAATCCTGAAGTGAGGTATCCATGATGTGAAGGTGCCGGGGTTGGACTAGGCAATTCACCTGATGAAGAAGTAGCACTCTGAAAGCTTGTGATTTCAAATAAACCTGTTGGAGTATAACTGGGTGTCATGTGACTTTTGACCCTGAAGTGAGATATAAAAACTGAATCCTCTAAAACATTAGTGTTACCAACAGAACCAAATTTATGCCAAACAAAAGCTGTAAATTCTGGAAACTTTTAGGTTAATCTACATCTGTGAAGAAAGTGCACCAGAACTGGAAAAGGTTAGAGATGTTACAGGTTTTAAGCAATTACAGGCGTGGGGTTCAAGGGAGAAGACAGGAGGGCACGTCCTTTGAATGGAAGGCAGCTGAATTAAAGCACAAGGGATGAAACTGGAACAAGTGAAGAAACAGAAGATTTGTCTTGTATGTAGCTGCCTTTAGATTACCCTTTTGTTTCTTCCTGACTTTCTTTAGCAATTTCAAATTCTGTAATACTTTGAGGTTTTATTTAACTCATTGTCGTATTGCTACATTGCCCTTTGTCAATTGCCACCTTCATGAGTAAAATTTAAATTCAATAAGCCAACTTGTCTGTACATTTCATCGTATTTGATAAAACGTGAAGGAGTTTTTCTGTTGTGCATAATACAAATAAAATAAAATAAATCATCTCTCTCTTTCTCGCCCCCTTTTTTTATATACCTGGAATTTTTTCCTAATTACTAACTTATCTATTTTATTTCCCTAGTGCCCGAAGCGACGAAGCCAAGCCTAAGCCAGCCTCCAACTGCCACCCCAGTTGGCAGCGTTCCAACACCAGCCGCCAACGGTGGTAACAATGCCAAAAGGGCGGTGGCCACCAACGGCCAGCCACAGAACGCCGCCCGCTATCTGCCCCGTGAGGTGCCTCCTCGATTTCGCCAGCACGAGCACAAAGTGTTACTAAAACGTGGTCAGCCCCCTCCACCTTCTTGTGGGCTTCTTGGAGGTGGGGCGGGGCCTCCTGGGTTGCCAGGATCAAACCCTGGCGCTGCACAACCATTGACGCAATCCAACTGTCCACTGCAGCACGGCAGTACACCAGTGGGTAAGTAGAGTTCTCTTTAAAGGTTTTGTGGAGAAATCTAAAACAAAAACCCACGCTAATGGAAAAGATGAGTTTAGATTTGTTATTTGCTAGTTTTACATTTGCAAAATGACCACTATTGTCTTGTAAGACACTGTGTGCAGCCTCTCTTCTTTTTGAATTCTATGAGGTGGCTCATGTTGTTTTGCGAGTATGATCGTAGGATGGGAGGGGGCAATTTAAATACTGAATTAAAAGAACAATACAAAAGTTCAGTTTCCTCATCTGATGGGATTGCAACTTCTGCAGCAGGGGGTGGAAAGTCTAGGTCATATTTACACACCTTGTGACATTGCAAGAAACAATGTATACACTTGTCTTGCAGATTTATTCTCTCCAGAAGGTAAGGAGGTGCCCTCACTTGTAGATGGATAAAGAACTGGCTGAGCAACAGGCGACCTTAGTAGCGGAAGCGAGTTTCTCAAAGTGGAGACCTGTGAACAGTGGTATTCCGCAGGGATCCGTGTAGGGATCACTGTTGTTTGTGATGTCCATAAATTATTTGGAGGAAGGTATAGGTAGTCTGATTAGCAAGTTTGTAGATGACACTAAGATTGGTGGATTAGCAGATAGTGAAGGGGACTGTCGGAGAATACAGCAGAATATACATAGATTGGAGAGTTGGGCAGAGAAATGGCAGATGGAGTTCTGTCCGGGCAAATGCGAGGTGATACATTTTGGAAAATACAATTCAAGAGCGAACTATACAGTGAAAGGAAAAGTTTGGGGGGAAATTGATGTACAGAGATATCTGGGTGTTCAGGTCCATTGTTCCCTGAAGGTGGCAATGCAGGTCACTAGAGTGGTCAAGAAGGCATATGGCATGCTTTCCTTCATCAGACGGGGTATTGAGTACAAGAATGGGCTGGTCATGTCACAGTTGTATAAGACTTTGGTTTGGCCACATTTGGAATACTGCGTACAGTTCTGGTCACCACATTACCAAAAGGATGCGGATGCTTTGGAGAGGGTTCAGAAGATGTTGCCTGGTATAGAAGGCACTAAATATGAAGACCGGTTGAGTAGATTAGGATTATTTTCATTAAAAGGATGGAGGTTGAGGGGGGGGACCTGATGGGAATCTACAAAATCATGAGCGGTATAGACAGGGTGGATAGCAAGAAGCTTTTTTCCCCAGAGTGGGGGAACTCAAATACTATGGGTCATGAGTTCAAGTGAGAAGAAAAGGTTTAGGGGAGATTTGCATGGAAAACTCTTTCAGCAGAGGGTGGTGGGTGCCTGGAACACGTTGCCAGCGGAAGTGGTAGAGGCAGGCACGATAGCATCATTTTAAGATGTGTCGAGACAGATACATGAATGGGCAGGGAGCAGAGGGATACAGATCCTTAGAAAATAGGCAACAGGTTTTGTGCAAGCAAGCTAGACCCTATCTTTAGCTAATGTTCATTCTCCAGCAAAGGCGACTGAATAGTAGCAAAGAACCTTTAGTTAGATAGTAATTATGAGTGGGAAAGTTAAATTTTTTTTTGCTTTTGTGTACATTTTGAGATCATTTGTAGCAGCACCCACCTTGCTACAACTGCTGGCCTTGTCTATGAGCAGAGTGCTATGGCCTAGCTAGTGGCCATTTAGTCTCCATGACTCTCCGCAGCTGCAGACCATGTTCTTTTCCTTATTCACTCATTGGGGTAATTTGCACTTTTTCGAACTAGTGAGTTTTTTTGGAAAACTGAAATATTTCATATCACTGCTTTTTGAATTTTTAAATTGTCTTGATGTAGTTGTTGCTGTTTGCTCATCGCTAATTACCCTGGAATGGAGTTGTTCACTAGGCCATTTCAGAGGGCAGTTAAGAATCAGATCCAGGCCAGGTCGAGAAGGAACAAGTATATTTCCCTATAGGACATTAGCGAACCACAGGGGTTTTTACAACATTGATTGTTTCATGGTCACCATTACCAAGATTAGCTTTCAATTTCCAAATTGGTTAATTGACATTAGCCTAGGTCACAGCAAGTGGAATTTAGTGAGTTAGTATAATAGCGATATTAATGCTCTGATACCATTTTCTCTTTAAACACCTGGAGAAAATTGTATATTTTACTATTGCCCATATCTTTACATTACCAATGGGTAAAATATTAGATGTTGTTTGAATGTCAGTGAGAAATGAGTTTGAAAATCCCTCCCAAATAGCCTCAAGCCCCTCAGCCTTTCCTTGTAAGACCCTCACTTCATACCAGGCAACATCCTAGTAAATTTCCTCTGAACCCTTTCCAAAGCTTCCGCAACTTTTCGAAAATATGGTGACCAGAACTGGATGCAATACTCCAAATGTGGCCGCACCAGATTTTTGTCCATCTGCAGCATGACTGCATGGTTCCAAAATTCAATCCCTCTATCAATAAAAGCCTACACACTGTATACAGCTTTAACCCTCTCAACATGGGTGGCAACTTTCATAGGTCAGTGTACCTGGATACAGATCTCTCTGCTCATCTACACTACCAGGGATCTTACCATTAGCCCAGTAGTCTGCACTCCTGTTGCTCCTTCCAAAGTGAATCACCTCACCCTTTTCCGCATTAAACTGCAATTGCCACCTCTCAGCCCAGCTCTGCAGCTTATCGATATCTCTCTGTAACCTACAACATCCTTCGTCACAATCCACACCTCTACAGACCATAGTGTCATCCGCAAATTTACTAACTCATCCTTCTATGCCCTCATCCAGGTCATTTGTATAAATAATAAATAACAGTGGACCCCAAATATAGTTCCTTGTGGTACCCCACTAATAAATTAACTCGAAGCATATAAGATAATCACAGGGTTAGATAGGGTGGACAGTGAGAGCCTTTTTCCTCGGGTAGTGATGGCTGGAATGAGGGGACATAACTTTAAATTGAGGGGTGATATAGGACAGATATCCGAGGTAGTTTCTTCACTCAGAGTAGTCGGGATATGGAACGCACTGCCTGCAACAGTAGTAGACTCGCCAACTTTTAGGGCATTTAAATGGTCATTGGATAAACATATGGACGAAAGTGGAATAGTGTAGGCTAGATGGGCTTCACAGATTGGTTCCACAGGTCGGTGCAAAATCGTGGGCCAAAGGGCCTGTACTACCTTGTTATGTTCTATATTCAAATATAAACTTGAAATTTTAAAATTTCCCCTTAAGTGGATCTCTAATCATAATTTGATTCTTTTTACAGACGCTAACCCTGGGGGTGCTGGTTCAAATTATGCAAATTCTGCTTGGGGTTCTGGATCGTCCAGCACTGACCTCAATCACGGCTGGGATAAGTTAATCGTAGACGGGTCTGATATGGAGGCTTGGCCTTGCATCACAGGCAGGGACTCTGAGTCAGCTTCGGAACACGTAGACAACGAAGGTGCCTCAAACTTTGGCTCCGAGAAGAGCCTGCCACCAGGAAGTGGCGCTGCCAGGAGCTGCAAAGGAGCTGCAAACCAGTTCGCTGCTGGGAGCGGAAAGAATGAATGTAAATTGGGGGCCTGGAACATGGGCCTCGTGCCTAAACCCAGTCATGCATCTTCCATCTCTTCGGAGAGCAAAGACGGACTTAACAATTGGAAAAACTTGAGCAACCCTGATGGAGCTGGCCTTGGGTTGACTTTGAACCCAAATATCAACCCATCAGCCTGGCCAGTGTTGGGTCAGGAGGGCAATTCTGGAAAAGGGACTTTGGAGACTGATGTTTCAAGCTCCAGTGCACAACTCAGTGCAGTAGGTCAAAGCCCTAGGGATCAGGATGGTACTTCTGCAAGCGCCTGGGCAAATAAGTCAAAAACGGAAAATGCGGGTGTTACATGGAATGCTTCTGTTGGAGAACAGCCTCAAGCTCTTAACACTGATGGACCAAATAATGGCGACACTAACTCTTTGAATGCAAACTCACAGAGCACCGGGAACCCTTTGCAAAATAAGGGAGTGTCTGATACAACAGGAAATGGGACCTGGAACATGCCCATGGGAATGGGTTTGGGAAACCCCTTGGTATTGAATCAGTCTGTGAGCACTGAAGCCTCATCCGAAGGCAGTATTAGAGGAACTATGGAGGGACGGGGAACTGGGGGATCTTGGAATACAGTTTGGGGATCTTCTGGAACTGAGTCAATATCTGGACAAAATGGTACAGGAGCTGATGGCAATAGTGGACGCAACAGTGATGATACAGCAAAGGCTGGCTCTGGTTTGAAACAGTTACTGGTGAATAGATCAAGAACTGAATCATGGGATAGTAATAGTGGATCTTGGGACTCTGAGGCGCAAGACCCCAACAAAGCAAAAAATTGGGGCAAAGGGAACAGAACAGCATCAGGTGGTGCTCAGGGCTTGTGGGGGCAACAGCCAGGGACTGATAATCGCTCAGAAGGGGAGTGGAGTGGCACTCCTAATGAACAGAATTGTGGCACAGGCGGTTGGGACAATCATAGGGTAAATCCCCTCCCAGAAAACCAAGGAGAGAACTCCCAAAATTCCAACTGGGTGAAGGCCTCTAGTTCCACTGGGAGTGATTCTGGTAGTCGAAATAACAACAAAAGGGGGGGCTCAGAAAACCACCCAGGAGGACGGCGCTTAAACAAGACTGATCCCCTTGACCAGGAGGAGGTAATACAGTCTGTGATAAGTAGGTCTGATCTGGATCCTAGAGTGTTGTCAAATACTGGGTGGGGCCAAACTCAAATTAAACAGAACACAGTCTGGGATGTGCAGGAGTCACCAAGGAATGAGAGGCGTACTGACAGAGGAACAGAAGGGTGGGAGAGCACCACCACTCAGAGCACTAACTCAGGGGGCTGGGGTGAAGCATCCAGTCAGAGCAGTCACTGCAACTCTGGGTGGGGAGATGCTCCACAGTCTTCAAACATGGAGTCTGATAGTCCAAGTGGATGGGTGGACCCAAAAAATAGTCAAGGTTGGGGAGGTGGAACACCAGAAGAGAAAGCACCATCATGGAATGATGCGCCTAGGATCAAGGAACCTGGTTGGGGTGCAAGACAGCAACCAACTCAAGGTTGGTCCCCCAACAATGGTTGGGGTGACGGAAGTGGACAACCAGCTGAACAACCAAAAGCAGGTGGATGGGACAGTTCAAACTCCAGGTGGGGCGATAGTGGACGTGGTGAAGTAGGATCTTGGGGTGGTGGTAACTCTAATTCAAACCAGAGAAGTGGGTGGGAGGATCCAACACGACACCAGGGATGGGGTGAGCCATCAAAAACAGCTGCCAGTAATTGGAATAAACAACAAGATGTCTCTGGCTCTTGGGGCACAAACTCTGCAGGGAGTCGGCAATCAGGACCTGGCTGGAGCTCAGCCTCTGTGCCACCTGCACCCATCCCAGTTGTGCCAAAGGAAGAAGAACCTACTGGATGGGAAGAACCTTCACCACAGTCCATCTCCCGAAAAATGGAGATCGATGATGGCACCTCAGCCTGGGGTGATCCCAACAGCTACAACTATAAGAATGTGAATCTGTGGGACAAGAACTCCCAAAGTGAGAGCTCTGGAAGTGGACCGGCGCCACGGGAGCAGAATGCAGCCAATGTGGTTACAGGGCGAGGTTCCACATCAAGTTCTGGTAAGATGCTCTATTATTTGTCCATTGTACAGTTATAGGAGTATGTACAGATGTAAAAAATGTTACTTTGTATCATCAGATTACTAAGTTGTACAGCCTGTGTTTATTTAGATTAAATGATTTGACAAAGGATTGGAAGCTTGATCAGAAATTCCATGTCAGATTTTAATTACTCTCTTTGGAAAGTTCATGCATGTGTAGACTATAGAGAGCAAGCAGGATCAGCATTAGCTGGAGTGCACATTGTGGGTGAATAACCTGCTCGTACTTGCTATCAGATTTGCAAGTAGTGTGATTATGTGGATGTGGTACAGAAGAATTGCCTGCAACTGTAGGACCAGTCCAGAGAAGAGAGGAAACATAAGCCATCTTTTAAATTTTACCACTTTTTGCTTCATAAATTACATTTTGAAATACTTTCTCATGATGACTGTGGAATGGGAAGATACTGCGGTACTAAACTTAACTTCCCATTCAAAACCACCATTATCCAGAGGATTGGGAAGCTTACAAGGACCAACAGAGGGCAACAAATAAAAATAGGGAGAAGATTAAATGAGGATAAGTTAGCCAGCAATATAAAGGAAGGCTGTAAGAGATAAGGGCAGAAAAGAGGCAAAAGTGGACATTGGGCTGTTGAAAAATGAAGACGTAGTAGTGGGGAACAAGGAACTGATTACTTCGTATCAATCTTCATGGTGGAAGACATGAGTAATATCCCAAAAATTCAAGGGAGTGAGGGGGCAGAGCTGAGAATACTGGTCATCACCAAGGAGAAAGTACTAGAAAAATTGGCCTGAAGATGGATAAATCGCCTGGACCAGATGGACTACACCCCAGAGTTTGAAGTGAGATAGCTGAAGAGAGTGGAAGCGTTAGTGGTGATCTTTCAGGAATAACTAGAATCGGGGAGGGTCCCAGAGGACTGGAAAATCACTAATGTGACACGCCTGTTTAAAAAGGGAGTAAGGCAAAAGATGAAAAATTACAGACTGATCAGCCTAACCTCTGTCATGAGTAAGATCCTGGAATTCATTGTGAAGAATGAGACTTCTGAATACTTGGAAGTATATGGTAAAATAGGGCAAAGTCAGCATGATTTCATCAAGGGAGGTCATGCCTGATGAGTCTGCTAGAATCCTTTGAAGTAATGAACAGGTTAGACTAAGGAGAACCAGTGGATGTTATCTACCTGGACTTAAAGACGGCGTTTTGACAAGGTACTGCACAGGAGGCTACTGAGTAAAATAAGAGCCCATGGTGTTAGAGGCAAGGTGCTAGCATGGATAGTCTGGCAGAAAGTAGAGAGTGGGGATAAAAGTGTCCTTCTCAGGATGGCAGCCAGTGACAAGTGGTGTTCTGTAAGGCTCAGTATTAGGATCGCAACTTTTCACTTTATACGTTAATGATCTGGATGAGGGAACTGAGGGCATTCTGGCTAAGTTTGCGGATGATACAAAGATAGGTAGAGGAGCAGGTAGCATTGAGGCTGCAGAACAATTTGGACAGGTAAGGAGGGTGGGCAAAGAAGTGGCAGATGGAGTACAATGTGGTAAAATGTGAGATCATACACTTTGGTAGGAAGAACAGAGGCATGGACTATTTTCTAAATGGGGAGAAAATTCAGAAGTCTGAAGTGTAAAGAGACTTGGGAGTTCTAGTCCAGGATTCTCTCAAGGAAAACTTGTAGGTTAAATCAGTAGTTAGAAAGGCAAATTCAATGGTGGCATCTATATTGAGAGGACTCAAATATAAAAGCAGGGATTTACTTCTATGGGTCTATAAGGCTCTGGTCAGACTACATTTGGAATATTGTGTTCAGGTTTGGACCCCATATCTCAGGAAGGATGTACTGGCCTTGGAGCATGTTCAGGGGAGGTTCACGAGAACGGTCCCAGAAATGAAAAGCTTAACATATGAGGAACGCTGGAGTACTCTGCTTTTAAACTCAATGGAGCTTTAGAAGGATGAGGGCAGACCTAATTGAAACATACAGAATAATAAATGGCCTGGCAGAAGTAGGTGTTGGGAAGGTGTTTCCATTGGTAGGAGAGACTAGGACCCTAGAGGGTAAGGGAAGAGCTTTTAGAATAGAGATGAGGAGAAATGTCTTCAGCCAGAGAGTGGTGAATCTATGGAATTCATTGCCACAGAAAGGTTTGGAGGCCAGGTCATTGAGTATATTTTAAGACCGAGATTCTTGAGTATCAAGGGTTACAGGGAGAAAGTGGGAGAATGGGGTTGAGAAACTTGCCAACCATGATTGAATAGCAGAGCAGATTTGACGGGCTAAATGGCCTAATTTCTGCTTGTTTCTCATGGTCTTATCTATTTGGGCTTCAGTGTGATGGATCTTGAGGTCCTTTGCACTATGAGTCATTTATATCCAGGTCAATTACTTTTTGTCAAATTTCCCCTAATTTGGAGCCTGCATCTAACTAACTAATTTAGGTACCCAGTGACATCGTACATATCCCCACGGATAATGGTGTAAGATTTCAGAAAGTTGATTGGCTTTACAAGCTCTCACTTTCATCTGATTAATTACATGACCCAGCTAATCATTCCTGCACTTTATCAACTCAGACCATTCAATCTGTTGCCTCTGTCTTTTTCTTCTCCAGTTGCCATCTTAAAATAATCTTCCATCTTTTCATAAAGAGGCCATCTAATTAGACTATCTACTTCTTTGACAGCTGTTACACATATCTACTGGTGATAGGGCTGCTGTCCTAATTTTGACAGTCAAAATTTGTCGTATGGGAATCAGAGAAAACGCATGTCCCCTGTGAGTAATGCATTCTTCCATATTCAGTCCCTTTTTGAATTGAGTTGCTGCCCCACAAGATGTTGGCAGCAGGCGCAGACTGATGGCAGGAAGTCCAAGTTGCTGTCCAAACTCAGACAGAGGTATCTTTGTGTTCTACAGACTTCACTCCTTTTGCTAGGAGAGGAATCTCTGGATTCTTTACGGAGGTTGCGGCTTTACATTATTTATAACAACTAGCAGTCTTCAGTCAAAATTCATACCTTCCATAAATAGTTTTTAATTAAAGTTTTTAATTTCATTCAAGCTAGTTTTATTTGACAATTTGCTCAGTTTGAGCAAAGCTCTATCAAACTATTTCTGATGTCTTCGGTTTATGAAAACTTTGTAATCTTTAGTAACACAGCTTGCTGTCTTAGTTGTAGTCATCTGATATTCTTTATGTTGCTTATAACTTTTGAGGTTCAAAGCCACCAAAATAAAGGGTGGTGGATTTGTTTATTAAGATCCTGTCATTTAACATGTTTGTCTGCTGTACCAATGCTGACCATTGCAAAACTGAACCTTTCCGTTGTCTTTATTGGTGCACGCGGCCATGGGTATTGGGTTCCTGAATATTGGCATTCTGCAGCAATCCGAGCTCAGTTAAAATGAGAATTGCAAATAAGCTTCTGCCATGCATGATCTTCCCATTGCTTCCTCTCTAGTAGTCTCTCCTCCTCTCCAGATGCCACATAGTCTTGAATGTAGCATTATAGACACTCACCATCCCTGTTGTTCTCATTGATTCTCCCTCAGCTTGAGGATACTGTCTCTGCAGGGTTGAGAGAATCAGCCACCTGATTACTGTCCAGTTCGTCAAAGTTTTTTTCAGACATCTTCTGAATAAAAGTGCTTACCATCATATATATGGTAGCTTGTGCAAGCGTCTGTTCCTCAGTTAATGAGCCTGAATTTATCAATTGGGCATTGCAGTGAAGACACCACTTGCTTCTGCCTGATCTTCGTACACTTTACCAGCGGATTCATCAAGCCAATGAACTAGAGTAAGGAGCTGGACAAATTCTGAAAACTTTTTTCATTCTTAAAAATGGTATCATCAAATAAATGAAGCTGAAGGTCAAAACTCTTAAAATTCAGTCCAGTAATCATGAACAAAATGATATATTTTTAAAAAAGATCACTGTTTCCTAATGACATCTGCAATAGCTGTCCAACTTGAAAAGTTAAATCATTCGCGAGTGAAATGTGATTGGTGAGAATAAATAACTCAATTGTCATCAGCTTCAAAGTTCATGAAGTTTCATAGTTTAGCATAGAGCTGAACTTTAAGATCCGATAATGCCGGTTGAATTGTCTCTGCCTGAGGTAGTTGGCCATGATTTGGAGACGACGGCATTGGACTTGGGTGTACAAAGTTAAAAGTCACGCAATACCAGGTTATAGTCCAACAGGTTTATTTGGAAGCACTAGCTTTCAGAGCACTGCTCCTTCAGGTGATTGTGTGAAGAAGCAGCACTCTGAAAGCTAGTGTTTACAAATCTGTGCATTTCTGCTATTGTGTTGGACTATAATTTGGTGTTGTGTGATGTTTAACTTTGAGGGAGTTGGTGGCTTTCTTCCTAATTTCTTGAGGTCAAATCTGCAGCACCAACTAAACCTTAGATTTTCACATGCATCACAATATTGCCAATGCTGGAAATTAGAAATGTGAACATAAACTGATGGAAATTTAGACAGTATCTAGAGAGAGAAGCAAAATTACTCTTTTAGTTCAATGACCTTCTGTCAGAACCTTGAAAACATTTCAGATCATAATTTTAGATACTTAGAGGCAGTTAAGATGAAGGGAAAGAGAAAAGTAACAGGTGGTCCAATAGGTTCGAGGACTACTAGAATGATTAAATTATGTATGATAATATGACAACTGAAGGAAATGTACATAGGAATGACAACAATAGTGAGACACAAATCTTGTTTGCTTGCTTTCACACCTTTTCAGATAAGGGATGCTGATAACTTTTTATCATGTTGGCTGATTGGAGTTACTGAGAGATATAAGAATATGGAGTTAAGTTTGCATCTGTGCATTTCTGCTAACTAATGCAGAACACTTCACTCAAAGGCAGTGTGTATGCATGTTAATACATTTTTTGACCAATTTCAGTTATACTTCCCACCCAGCATCCTTGACATGGTTGTCAATTCACGTAAAATATTCACAAATATTTGGTGCTGGAGGATTTTTCTCCTCACTCTGTTTCATGCTTGGTGCAAGTGTGGTAGCATGAGAGAGCAAGAGAAAACCTGCAGTCGCATCAGAATGGGCAAAAACCCCTCAAATGCCAAAAGATTTTAAGCTGACTAGAGGACAAATACCAAGGAACACCTGTGAGCAATTGAAAACCTTTTCATTGAACTAATGATTTGCCAATCTTAAACTGTCTTTTAAGTTGGTTCTTGAAGATTCCGAACACTGCTGTTTCTGGAGCAGTGACTCTTCATTTTAAAGATACTAGATCAGGGTTGCATTGGACTTGGTTTGTTATTCTGTAACATTGAATTGTCTTATCAAAGCAGCGCCATGTTAGCTGATCACTAAGTAAACCATTTTACAT
This sequence comes from Chiloscyllium plagiosum, assembly GCF_037043375.1. Classification (NCBI taxonomy): domain Eukaryota; kingdom Metazoa; phylum Chordata; class Chondrichthyes; order Orectolobiformes; family Hemiscylliidae; genus Chiloscyllium; species Chiloscyllium plagiosum. The sequence goes on from NW_028270171.1 coordinate 4,237,560, forward strand.
AGACTGCCCGGAACCATTAAATTATTTCGAGTCCATTGGAGAGGATGCAAAGTTAGATTTCAAGACAAATTATAGTTTTGTGTTGTACATTTCTTCCTTTTGGTAGAGTTTGGATAGGGTATTTGTCACATGGTAGCAGGATTTTCCATGAAAAAGTGATGATGTCTTGTTCCTCATGGAGTGCACTAGTTATCTATTGGATGTAAAATACCATTTATCATCTGACTGTGACATTGGAAGATTAGAGCCAAGTCATATTTACCTCATGTGCATGATGCACTCATTTAAAGTAGCAGAAACCATTTATGTAAAATAGTCAAAGAAACTCTGTTTTTCAAATTCAGCAATACCTAGTCAAATTTTATCACTTGCAATAAAGGTAATTTTGATCAATTAAAATATTTTCAAAGCACGACTTTCAAACTGGAGATTTCTAGAATCCCTCCGCTTTCAGAAAGCAAGAGGTTACCTTCTTATCCATTTATATTGATATACATAAATGGATTCCTGAAGAAGGACTTATGCCCGAAACTTCGATTCTCCTGCTCCTTGGATGCTGCCTGACCTGCTGTGCTTTTCCAGCAACACCATTTTTCAGCTCCGATCTCTAGCATCTGCAGTCCTCACTTTCTTCTATCCATTTATATTGTCTTGATCATTTTTCAGTGGGTTTCAGACTCGAACTGTCAGCTCATTTTGAATGAGTAACCTAATTATGTCACTGAGGCTAGGAATTTCTGATAACCTTGAAAATAAAAGTACTAAATTTAAAGTACTGACTTAATATTTTAAAAGCATGTTTTCCTGGTTGACTTTTTTAAAAGAAGATTTTAAGTAGTTCATCGTGCAGCAGAACAAGTTGTTTTCTCTCGTTTTTTCCTTTCTTCCTCCTCATTTTTTTTGTCATCAGCTGAACTCAGCTCAGACCATTAGCCACCCAACTCTGCACCTGTTATTCATCACTTAAAATGGCTAACTGACCAGAGTTGTATTTCTATAGTAGATTTTGAGAGGCTTTTATTCCACTTGATTTGGGCAAATCCATGCTGAAATAATCTTTTCAGGTTCAAAAGCTATGCAAGATGGATGGGGTGGTGGTGATCGACCTACTGTGGCAAGTACCCGCCCCCCAAGCTGGGAAGAAGAAGAAGATGGTTCAATTGGCCTGTGGAATAGTGCTGGAACTCAGGAGAGTAGTTCACCCTACAACTCAACTAACTGGACCTCGAGTGGAAAGAAAATTCATAAGGTAGGCATGGCAAAATTTTCGTAAACTTAAGATGATAGTGAGTTACCTTTCTCCAGCTTCTAGGAAACTTGTTCAAGTCCAATGTCTAGATGAAGGCTGAGCTGACTACTTGTCATTTTCTGACATGGCAATTTGTTGTGTGGCTATTTCTGTAGTTTCAGGTATGGTATAGCTTAACAGGTGTAAACTTGCCAAATGTCTGTTTGATAGGATCTGAATTTTTACCTAGCAAAAATAGTCATGTTGACAAAAAAATACTGGAGCAATTTTGGAGGCGCACCAGCTCAGTCTCTATCTGCAAGAGAAAGGTTGATTAGCATTTCAAGTTTAGACCCGTCAGAACTCCCAGCATCTCACCTGAAATCCTGTTGCTTTCTTCTTCATACGTTGACCTATTTTGTATTTCCAAGTTGTATTTTGCATTTCAGTGCTCGCAGTTGTTCACTTGCATATCTAGAAAACTGACCTGGTACAGTGTTTTTTGAGGGCAAGGATTCTGAATGAACCTTGGAATAAATCATCAGAAGAGTTTGTAACTGAAGTGTCTAGGAAATTGCACAATGTTGCCTAAAGACAAGTACCACCTGAATGGAAGCATTTGCTGACTAGAATCCGCACTTTTTCAGAAGGTACAGTTCCAATAGAATACAACAAGTTAGTCATGGTCCTTATGGGGAATTCTAGTTATGAGCAATTGTTTCTTGTGCATGCTTGTAATATATAGAAGTTATTTGCTCCTTTGTTTTGTAAAATTTATGAATGCATGCAATGTATTGTCATACACTTTATTTTAATTAAATGCTAGCAGCAATGTGTATGTACCTGGCTTTCCTGAACATTTTGAATCTTTATCAGAAATTGAAGCAGTACAGATTTTTATGATAACTAATTTGTAAGGATTACTTACATAGATGTTCTCATTTGAACAGTCTTTCCCACTCCGTATTGTTTTAAATTGGTGTGGCTAGTTCACTCCAGAAGTACTTGTAAAATGTGGGCAATTATGGTTTTAGCAAGATTTCTGTAGACCTCGTACCACTTTAAGCTGGGAAGGAAATAGATGAACTGCAGTGCGTTGCTATCATGGTTTTCACTTGAGACCTGGTGTTGTGAGAGTGCAGCCCAAACCAGTGAACTTGACAGTTTCCTCTTTGGCAAGAGGAGTGCTCCTTTTGGATTGTTTTTAAACAGAGTAGTGGGTTGTAAATATTTTTAATCAACCTGTTCAGAAATGTTATGTCACACCTCTGGAATGGATGAGTCTTGAACCTAGACTTTTTAGCCCGGAGGTTTCAACACTACCACTGTACCTCAACAGCCCCCTCAGTTGTGGGTTGTAAGCACACCACTGCATGTAGTTCAAATTAATCAGCATTAAATTGATTTGTCTGTCTCACTTAGGAATCACTGAATACAAGGAATGACATACTGTTGTAGTAAACATAAGAAATAGCATCATAGGTAGGACAGCATGCCCTCTTTCCTAAACTGACTCCATGAAATAACTAAACATCTACAACAACTTCATATCCTTCCTTATCCATTTCCGTTGATTCCCTCAGTGAAGCAAAACCTCTTTGTCTCAACAACACATCCAAACACCGTTCTCTCGTGTAGAGAAATTCCTTATCTCAGTCTTGAATGATCAACCACTTATTCGATTATAAACCCTATTTCTAGTTTCTCTACTTAGAATATGCCTCCCAGCAAACACCTTAAAGTTTTTTTATAACTATTAATTAGATCACCCCAGGTTCTCATGTCATTAGTATAAGCTTTCTTGAGAATAGGTCTGAAGAATATTGTTGAAACAGCATAGGGTATTTTACTCACTTCTACATATTACCAGTACCACCAGCTCCAAGTATTGCAGCTGCTTTTATCTTCCATGGTGTATTTAAATAGGCTCTTAGTGATTGTTTGGTAATACTTGATGAGGCAATTTTGCTGAAACCATTTCATAATCAAAAGGTGTGACGCTGGAAAAACACAGGTCAGGTGGCATCTGAGGAGCTGACGAATCGACTTTTCAGGCATAAGGAATGTGGGGGGGGGGGTTGGAAAAGGAGGCTGAGAGATAAATAGGAGGGTGGAAGTGGGCTGGGGGCAAGGTAGCTGGGAATGTGATAAGTAGATGGTAATGGGGGAAGATGGTGATACGTTTGAGGGGAGGGTGAAGGGGATAAGTGGGAAGGAGGATGGACAGTTGGAGGGTTGGATTTGGGATGGGGTGTGGGGAGGGGAAATGAAGAAACTGGTGAAATCTATGTTGATGCTGTGTTTTTGGAGGGTCCCAAGGTGTTCTTCCTCCAGGTGTCGGGTGGCTTGGATTTGACGGTGAAGGCAGCTCAGGACTTGCATGTCCTTGGGATAGTCAGCCACAGGACTGTGAGGCTGTTTGGTGTGGGTTTCCCAGAGACGTTCCCTGAAACGTTCCGCGAGTTGGCATCCTGTCTCCCCAATGTAGAGGAAACCATATAGAGAGCAATGGACACAGTACATGGGGTTACCCTTGTTTACCCTTTTGATGCTGGTCATTCAGTTTTAGTGGTATTAAATGGCACATTGTGGGTATCACAGTTGGTCAAGGAAAATGCTTGCATGCTGGGGGCTACACAACATCAGTTCTAAAATGTTGTAGAGTCATACAGCACAGAAACGGACCCTTCGGTCCAATCAGTCCATGCCGAACATACTCGCAAACTAAACTAGTCCTACCTGCCAGCTGCTGGACCCATATCCCTCAAAACCTGTCCTATTCATGTACTTATCCAAATGTCTTTTAAATGTTGTAATCATACCCACATCCACCACTTTAAAACAGATGTTCGTTCCACATGCAAACCACCTTCTTTGCAAAAAATTTGCCTCCTGTTGTTTTAAAATCTTTCTCCCCATAACTTTTAAAAATGTGTCCCCGGTCATGAAATCCCCTATCCTCGGGAAAAGATAGCTGCCATTAACTCTCTCTCTGTATCCTGCATTATATTATAAACTTCCATTTGGTTGCCTGTCAACCTCCTACACACCAGTGAAAAAAGTCCCAGCCGAACCAACCTTTCTTTGTAACTCAAACTCTCAATTCCTGGCAACGTTCTGCTAAATCTGTTTTGAATCCTCTCCAATTTAATAGTATCTTCCCAGAACTGGACCCAGATCTATCTTTAGCTTAAAAAAGGGGTATGATCCAGTCCTTTGTGATTGTCTTCACATTTTAAAGATGCAATTTGCATACCAGAAAGAAAGGGTAACCTTGCTGCTAATGAGACAAAGTAAATTGAGGTAATTAGCATCAGAAGACAAAATGTACTCGAAGTCCCTTAGACTGTGGAACGGTTCCAGGGATTAAAAGTTATAACATCCCTGAAATGGAAATGTGGAACAAGACAGCTTTAACATAAAGTACTGAATTTGTTTCTGCAAAGGCAGGTCAAGCTCACATGGCATGGAATTGAGTATGGATCCTAGGATATGGTGAGAATATCAAATGGAGTGTTGAATGTCCAGAACACAACTGTAATGGTGGGTCGATCTGCAAAGTAGTATCTCAGTTTGAATCGACAGGGAATAAGGAATAGCCTGATGAAGGAACTGTGGCAGTTTGTTGATTTTGGATACATCAAACACAAAAAGAAATAGAAATGAAGATGAACACAGTTAAAGAAAAAAGGCAAGTGGAAAGTCTAACTGGATAGACCAGAACTACTTCAGTGTGGGCATTCCTGAGCATAGCCTCAGAAATAAGAATCCCAATCCTTCTTTTTGGGAACTATGCTTGGATATATTGTCATTCTGTAGCCATTTGAGTGTGCAGCATATTCTGTCACCATGTACAGGAGTTTACAACAAGTCATGGCTATTTTTGATGAGGCTACAAATGTTAACTGCTGATTTTCTGGATATACTTGAAAGTCTGTAAACTCCTAATGAGCTAAACAGTGATAGATTGTTTATACTAGTTGGCACAGATTAAACACAGACACAGAATAATTAAAAGGGAAATTTTGAGTGATGTATATTTAAGTTTGTAAGACCATGGTGAAAACACTCAAATAACTATTGAAGTCGAATCTGTTTAAAATGGAATACTTTGAAGAAGATAATTTTGTGGGGAAGGCGGAACAAGTAGGAGCATGGGATTAGCTACATACCTGGCTGGCAGGGAAAACCACCTCTCAGACTTGATTGATTAAATTAGGTTTTGATACTGGATGATTACAGTCTAATTGCGAATTGATTGTGATGAAAAATAGGGGAGCATTTGTAAAATGTACAGTGTCACCTAATAGAGCATTTGATAATGCTAGTTCATGGAAGTATTTTTCCCATTTTGTAGTGACTTTTTTCTGGTGAAAAAAGGAAACTTTAAAAAAAAAATTAACAAATCATGAAGTCAATTTTTTTCATAATTTAATCCATGAAATTAAGCAGAAGGTATGACTTTTCAGTGTTGATTTATGCTATCCAGTGGAATGGGGTGGTGAGGCTATGGTTTACATAGGTTCAAATCAGCTGGATGGGTTGGTAATGAAATATACATAGATTTCTTTTAAATCATGTGAAGAAAGATTAGCAAATGTTGGAATGTTTAGTATATCCGTCAGCTTCTAAATAGGAAAGGCCATTCAGCATTTTCGCCACCATGAAGTGTAATCTGAATCTCTCCTTCAGGGCTCCATGAAAGGTGGAAACAATGACACATGGATAAACCCTCTCTCTACGCAATTTTCCAAAATGGGATTACTGGTAAGAACAGCTTTACTAAACACACTGGAGAATCAATTTACCTGAATTGTTACTTAAATTTATCACATGAAGCCTGCTGCTGACAAACCTTATTACTCTAAGCCTTGTGACAGAAAGGTGTACTCTGACATTACAAGCAAAGCACATGTTAGTCATGTAATGAAATACAATACAAGGGTAGGCCACTCAGCCCTTTGAGCACATTCCAACATTCAGTAGATTATGACTGACCTGACTTTTAACTCCAATCCTATATTTCTGCATAGTCCCTATGAATCCATCTACCTCTGCCTTAAGAAAAATGAAAGATTTTGCATCTGCTACCTTTTGAGAAAGGGAAATCTAAAGACATTGTTCTTTGAGAGAATAAAATGCTTTCTCCTCTGTTTTAATTGGGTGCCCACTTATTTTTAAACTCACCTTAGTTCTAGATTGTCCCACAAGAGGAAACTTGTTTTCAACATTCTCCTGATCAGATCCCTTCAGGATCTTGTGTGTTTCAACTAAATCACCTCTGACTCTTCTAAACTCCAGAGGATACAGACCTCGCCTGTCCAGCATTCCTCGTAAAATAATCCGCTCATTTCGAGGATTAGTCCAGTAAACCTTCTCTGAACTGCTTCCAAAGCATTAACATCCTTTCATAAGTAGTGACTGGTACCATCCAAAATGATCCAGATGAGGTCTCACCATTATAAATGGAGCTTATCAATGAGCCATTTAGAAGTGACTGAGAATGCACTTCTCTCATTTCCTTTTGCAAAAATTTAAGGCATGTTGATAATGTGAAGTATTCTTAGTCGGATATATTTTTCAATGCTAGCAATATATAGAAGTAGTTAGAGGCTTTAATATATAACATATTTTGTGACTGCTGTACTAAGTATGTTGTCTTTATTATTGTCACCACCAACATTAGACCTATACCCTCCAGAATCTTATCCTGGTGGTATACATCTCAAAATGATCAATTGGGTACATGTAGCAATAATCGGTAATTGTGCAGTTTAAAAATAAACAATGAGTGAATTGATGGTGAGGGTTTTCATTGTAGTTAATTTAATTGTTATATACCATTGTCATGTTTTGTGTCACAAGACTGAGTAATGAGGTAAGTGTGACATTGATTGTAGTATGGTCTGCAGTTTTGTGTGCTGTTTCATGTTCTTGAGTTGAAGTTCACAGGCTGCAACATGTTACACTGGGTGATATTTATTTCTAAATCTCGAGACAATCATTTTGTTATTGCAATTAACTTTATTTTTAAAGATATGTAATCTTACTACTGTGCTTTAATGATTCCTGAAGAACAATAATAAAATGGCAGTATTAACTTTGGAGGTCGATTATTTATAATGTAAAACTAACTTTTGGAAGATATTTGTTTGTAGCGGTTAGTTATAACTTTCAGCATTTGAGTTCAGTGGGTTGAGAGGGTTGTAATTGAGAACAAAAACACTGAGGACCTAAGTCACTGGGAGAGAGTTTCAGCTGGAGGTTACTGTGTATTTAGAAGTAGTTATACACCACTGTGGGGAGGGAGACTGAGAAGTGGTGAACATAAAACCATTGTGGTGTCTGCAGTTTTTATTTGATCTGTCCTGAATTTTAATACATAATTTTGTTGAAGTTGCTTTTTCTTGTTAAAATGCAGCTTGGCTTGTTCCTAGTATAGTAATTTGTGGGAGAATGCTGCATTTGACTGATGTACCAAAACCTTTAAAATAACGATGCTGGGAAGATAACTTGTCAGTGACTAGACTTTGTCGAGAGAAATCTGCTTTTGGGTTACTTTAAAAACAAAAGAAAGTGCATGGGTTTGGAGGTGCTTATGTTGTAATTAAAAGAAATAAAGTAATGACCTGGCACCACCAAACTCATTTTAATAGTTTATTCTTTTAATTGTTATTTCAAGTTATGTTTCATTCACAGAGGGAGCCTTCAGAAGATGGTGTTGGTAACAAAATGGACTTAGCTGTTGGTGAGTGCTAAACAGAATGAAGTTGGATTATTTTGGGCAGTTGATGTGCTTTAAAATTGCTTCTTTTAGAAAACTTTCCTTTTATTCTAATAGTGATTTAAGGTGCTCAGGTTGGGAATCGATGCCTGTGCCTTCCTTCTTGAAAGATGATTTTTTTTTTTCACCATTTGACTCATTTGATGCCACTCAATAATACAATACATCAATCTTTTCCCTGCAGATGAGATGTCAACATTTAATTCTATGACATTTCTCTAGATTGCTTGTGTTATGAATATTTTTTTCATAGAAAATATAGAATCTCATTCTGTTTTTTTAACGCTTCCTCTTCCCTCCCATTTCCACACGTATCCAGTTTCCAGCAGGGATCATGGGAATGGCTATTGGGATGGATTTTTCTTAATCAACCCAGAGTATTTCTGTTAACACACTTGCAACCATCCATTCTGGCACACAGCATGAAAAGGTGCTTAAGAGTTTCTAGTCATGTTGTATAACATATATCATTAACCAGAAGCTAGCAGTGAGCTCTCCTTTTTTGGTAGTTCCTTTTACCTGCTCTGCAACACCATGTGGATTAATAGCGACTGTCTCGATTAACATACAGGTAGTTCTTCTATAACGTGATTGTTGTGTTCTTGTGCAACCCCGCATTAAAGAAAACTCTCACTTTAGAAAGTGTTGGCGATGCAATCATGTTATGGCCAAAGCTTTTTTAAAAATTTGTACTTCAGAAAGTATACCCAATTTGTCAATTGCATTACAATGATTTCGCGTTGACTAAACTCCCGTTATAGCAGAATGGCTTGTACATGCGCACAGAAAAACACTCGTTTACTCTTGCTTCTGACTGAGAGGAAGTGGGTTGGTGACCATCTTTAAAACCTGCCTTTTGTCCTTCTAGTTGGTCTATCTGACAAAAAGCTGGAATCTGACAAACGTGGAATGAACATGGATTACAATGGAATGATGAGGAAGGATCGATCAGGATTCCGGCCACCAAATTCCAAAGACTCGCCCACTGCAGACAGTGGACCCTATTTTGAGAAGGTGAGGGCTATGCTGCTAGGTTGTCATCTATTTAGTCATACACATCCATAGAGTACCTCACTACTTTCTGAAATATCCTAAAGTTTTCTTTGAAATGTATTGACTGTCTAATATAGTTAAAGGAGCTGCCATATTATACACAGTAATGATTTTCAGAGGCTGCAGTGAATAGAAGTCAACATAATCTATTTCTAATAAAAAGGGACACATACGCAGAAATAATCAGGTCAGACAACATCTGTGGAGTGAGTAACAATCTTAGCTGTAATAGGCTGTAAGCAAGAATGGAGCCAGCACAGTGTATGAATGGGAGGGGAGGCAGTGTCATAAAAGAGCGATTTGTGGTAGGTTAGAAGGCAGAAGAGAATAAATGACACAGGTGGGCACCACCACCTTGCCATTCACCATCCTGTCTTGAAAATGTACCACCATTCCTTTAGTGTCACTGGGCCAAAATCCTGGAGCTCAGTCCTGACCAACATTGTTGATTTGCACCTACGTTTTAATGGGTTGCAGTGCTTCAATAAGGCAGCTTATCACCACCTTCTCAAGGACAACTAAGGATGGACAATAAATGCAGGCCCAGTCAGTGAAGTCGACATCTCACGAATTGTTCAAAAAAGCAGAAGAAGTTGATAAGATGGATGTCTGAAATGTACTGGAATAGACAGCCAGTCAATAATTTGTTTTCCCTTCTATTATTTTTTTCTCTAGTAGCTGTTGAGAGAGGGGAAGTATTGACCAGAAAAACAGAGCAACACCACTGCTGTTCAGATCATTCTGCGGGATCTTTAATATTTACCTGAACCCTACTGGAACAGAGAGAAACAGATCGCATTAAATGGGAAGCAACTTTGCAGTGCAGCATCTCAGTTAGGACTTTAATGTAGTTTATCGCTTTAGTCCATAGGTCTCTTGGTTCAGAGGCAGGCAAATACTGAGCCAAATCGATAGAATTTCTTTTTGTTCCATTTAATGTGACATTAGTTTTAATGTTAGACCATGTCATTTCCAAATCAGTTTCTGCAAATTTAGTTGTAAATTCGGTTCAAAGGTGGAGAAATTGGATTTTTTTTTCCCAGTTTCTCATCACCCCTTTCCCCTCTTTCTCCTTTTTAAGATTGAATTCATGATCTGGTCAGTTCTAACTAAACAAATCTGAATGTTCCCCTACCAGCACTTTTCTAAATATTGCAAACAGATTGCACAAATTAGTAAGATTATCAGATAAGGTTTTTTATCATTTAGGTTTAACTCTGACCCTAACTGAGTTTTGGTAAATGGTGGCAAATTCAGACAGTATTGAATTCTGTTGGTGTAAATACTTTGAGTAAGCTATGACTGTTAAGCATGTGATAATTGTGTACGTGTATGATTCTTTATAACCTGTCTGCTAAATATTAGTTGATTCATTGCTCATCTGTAACATAGAGCTCTGAGTTTATGTGCATGACATATTGGAAAGGTTCATTTGTGTAATTTTGGATTCTTGTAATGAGGAAAATTGATCCAGAATTCTTGAACACTACATGATTTCTCTACCGAGTTGATGATTTCCATAAAAGTTTGACGTAAAAGGCACTACTTGTATGTGTGTGTGACGCCTAACTGCTTTCTCTTCTCATTTTTGATATTTCTTCTTGTCCTTCCCTTAACTCATCTTTGTGCTGTTTTCTTGTCTGTTTTTCCCTTCCTTTCCTCCCCAACTGCATGCTGATTGGCTAACCCTCCTTCAGCTGACTTTGCCTTTCTCCAATCAAGATGGGTGCCTGTCTGATGAGGCACCTAACTCGCCCTTCTCCCCTCCTCCGAGCTGCAAGCTGTCTCCCTCGGGCACTGCTCTACCCACCGCCAGCCTCGGCTGCATCGGCTCTGGTCTTAACATGCAAAATATAAACGCTAGACACGTAAGGGTTGCATTCTGAATGTGTCTTCCAACTGGAATATTGTGGCATTGTGCAATCAATTCCATTCTAAGCAAGCAAATCTAAGTGTCTTTTCCTGGCTGCATGTTGCTATCTATTGCAAAAGTGATGCACTAATGAGTAAGGTTATTGATAATTTATGTAGCATTTTAAACCTTCACCTCTTCGACCCCTTTTCCACAAGTTAGACTCTGGTTTAATGTCACTGTGTCTCTTTCTTCTCTGAACCAGTTCTGGAGTTCCTATGTTAGAGCAATATCAATCTCGATAGGCAGATAAAGGTTGAAGTCAACTACTTGACCACTAATTAGAAGAAAAAAACCTTAAATGTTTACAACAAACACATTTATTTATGCTGTCAGACAGTGCTCCACAGACTTGTACTGTGCCATTAAATATTGTCCAGTGACTAGATTTACTGTTTATAGGGCTAGCAGAATTGAATTTTCCTTATTGCAATAATGCAAAGGTTTAAATCTGTGCATTTCTTTCGGGACTAAATGTAATTTTAATTTTCCATTGATCTTCATACACCAGTTTTGTTAGGCTTATAGTGGGAATGAGAAATTTCTCGAAGTAAATTTACCCCTTACGTTTCCTCATTCCCCTAGATGGAGGTTCACAGTTGTAAACTGTTAGATACACTCTAGCAAGATGGCAGTCCTGAGACCTGTGTTCTTCTCAACTGTTTAATAGCTCATTCCTGTTACTGCAGCAGAGATGCTTTTATTGAGGTGACCATAAAGTTAAATGATGGATTTGTAGAATTTTCATTCCACTTATGTCATGGATAAAAATCTAGCAGTCTGGTATTGACTCTTATCCTCAAAGCATACCTTGGTGGGATGAAACACTCTTTTATAGTTCTTTCATAGGGTGGTGGTGCCTCTATTCTGGCAGCACACCGACTGATCAGTAGAGAATACGGGCCAGTGTGTTCAGCCAAAGAAGGTTCTGGCTTTTTACTGAATCTTTGCACGTGAGAGGGTCAACAGTAGGGGAACATGCCTGTCATTTTGGCACTCACCTGCCAGGTCCCCAGATGGAACACACTGCTAGTCCACTGTAGAACAGATCCATCATTTGCAAAAGGGGTGAGAAAGCCAATGCAGAATGGTGATTAATGCCTGGTAGGTGCAGGCAGCTTTCAAAACTGAATCGCTTGTAGCATTTAGGAATCAACTAGGTAAGCACTTGGTAGACAAATACAAACCACATAAGCCAATTAGATAGTCCAGTTTGGAAACTAGGCAGGTGTAATGGACCAAATGGCCATTTGTATATCCAACTCGAGTGTCTGTGATCCATATTTGATAAGTGGAGGTTTGCTGTAAAAACACATTTCCTTTAGTTCTTTAACTACCTTTTGTGATACAGGCTGTTCCTCTGTTGTCTAGTAGAATAATATAAACAGTGGGCGAGTATCAAAATAAAAACTGAATTTAGAGACCAGTTGCAAAGATTGCAGTAATGACTGCGTCCTGTGATGACTTCCTTCCTGATTCATTGAATTCGTTAAGTGATAAATGAAAGCAATCACTGGAATAAAATTTAATTACTTTGCTGTTTTTTCTCGATCTCTCTCACTCGCATAGAATGGCAATCATGGTTTATTTGGCGGTAGCACAGCACAATCTAGGGGTGTGCATACACCTCAAGTGCAACCCATGAATTCATCCCAGCCTAACCTTCGAGCTCAAGTGCCTCCACAATTCCTACCCCCTCCTCAGGTATGTAACCAACGCTTATGTCTGAGCTCATAGTATTTTCTGTATCTGCTCTTGTGGTATTTTTGTTTAGGTGATAGAGTGTGAGGGGGGAGATGGGGTTTGAGTTTCAAGAGACTATATCAGCTTTTGAATAAAGATTCCAATCCAACCCAGGTGAATGGCCTATACTTCACAATGGATACTTGTTTGAATCATTGGGTTACTGTAACTGGAAATAATTTTGTTACTTAATCATTTGTTGAATGAGAATTGCTGATCAGGCTATAATTTTTGCCTATCCATCTCCAGCACTGGCATCTCTCAATTATTAATACACATTCTCTACCATAGAGTTTAGAATGTGGTCCTTGCTTCAGCAAAGGGCATTAATAGCCTCACTTCTGAGGAGCATCGAAAAATGCTGGTGAGAGATCGATCAAGATTAGAAAATTGCAATGGCGATAACTGCTTTTTAATATACCAATGTGCTAAGTGGATTCCTTACTTTGTAGGTTCCTGCCTCCATGTTGAAGCATACTGCTCCGAATGGTGCCCTGAACCCAGCCCTATTTAGCCTTGGTCCTCAATTATCCCCTCAACAAATAGCTATGCTCAGTCAACTTCCTCAACTCCCACAGCTCCAATTGGTAAGTAACGTTCTTCCAGCATGATGTTGCAGTGTCAACTAGTTTTGTTGATTCAGTTCAGTCTCAGTGTAACTTAGCCTGTCAATGCAGAACAATTGCAATGCTGATGGACATTCTGAAGGGTGAAAGTTCTCCTATGATTGCAGCATGTTGTTAAAGCTGTGCAGAGCACATCTGTATTTCAGTTCATGGCTTCGTGTAATTGAGTTTTCTGCTTTGGGTGAAGCAATTGTTACTTTATCAAAAGTGTCTCCACTTTTGCCCATATCTAGTAGTGTCAAAAATGTCTAAAGCGTGGCAAGTTACTGTGAAGCATGGTAGATGCGGGAGTGGTTAACTTGGCCAAATAGCCCTGCTTCATTAAATCCTGCAAGAGGCAATTTATTCCATACAACTTTAATCCTGAGTTGGACCTTGATGAGAATACAAAGTAAACTTAATTGCTTAGAGAATCTGGCCTTTACTCTGACTTGTTGCACATTTCACATTAGCATCTTGTCCATCTACGCAGGCTTATCAGCTCTTGATTCAGCAACAACAGCAGCAAGTGCTGCAGAACCAACGAAAGCTCTCCGCTGCTGTCCGACAACAGCAAGAGCAGCAGGTATGAATGATGCTTAAAATTAGGAATCTGCGACATGCTGACATTCTTACTGTTGTGTTTTATTTATAAAAGTAGTTTAGAAAATGACATTAATGCTTGTTTCATTACTGGAGATTTTTAAATTTATCTCCTTTTATTGATACTTACTGTCACTGCTTTTGAGCGTAGAGTGCCTCCAAACGGGCCCCACCAGCAGTGATATATTTCCCTCCCCTCCCCTATCAGCGTTCCGAAAAGACCACTCCCTCCGTGACTCCGTCGTCAGGTCTACACCCCCCACCAACCCAACCTCCACTGCCGGCACCTTCCCCTGCAACCGCAAGAAATGCAAAACTTGCGCCCACACCTCCCCCTTACTTCCCTCCAAGGCCCCAAGGGACACTTCCATATCCGCCACAAATTCACCTGCACCTCCACACACATCATCTATTGCATCCGCTGCACCCAATGTGGCCTCCTCTATATTGGGGAGACAGGCCGCCTACTTGCGGAACGTTTCAGAGAACACCTCTGGGACACCCGGACCAATCAACATTAGTTTTGCTCATGCTGGGTATCGGGCCACAACACACTGCAGCACACCAGAACTGCAAAAAGAGGAAGGGGAACACCTGTACAAGGTATTCGCCAAAAACGGGTGCCCGCGCAATTTCATCAACAGATGCCTAAGAGAAAGACAACAGAATGAGGATATACCGCAACCCAAAGGACTAGCCACACTACCATACATCAGGAGCATTTCAGAACTGACAGCCAGACTACTGCGACCACTAGGACTTATAACAGCACACAAACCAACAGCCATCCTTAGACAACAACTCACCAGAATGAAGGACCCGATACCCAGCATGAGCAAAACTAATGTAGTGTACAAAATCCCATGCAAGGACTGCACAAAACACTATATAGGACAAACAGGGAGACAGCTAACGATCCGCATCCATGAACATCAACTAGCCACGAAATGCCACGACCAGCTATCCTTAGTAGTCACACATGCAGACGACAAGCAACATGAATTCGACTGTGACAACACTACCATTATAGGGCAAGCCAAACAAAGAACAGCCAGGGAATTCCTAGAAGCATGGCACTCATCCACAAACTCCATCAACAAACACATCGACCTGGACCCAATATACCGGCCACTACAGCGGACAGTTGAAACTGACAACCGGAAGCGGCAGGGACAGGCACACTATAAATGCCAGAGGAAACACCACAGAAGCGCTTCACAGGAGGCTCCCAAGCACTGAGGATGTCACCTAGACAGGGGACGAAACGTTTGCAACAAAAATTTCCAGCTGGCGAACAGAACTACAACAACGAGCACCTGAGCTACAAATCTTCACCCAAACTTTGAACACCTGTTGAATTTGGATGATAGCTTTTTGTGATTCATGGATGAGAACTCCCACATCCATAGTTTTCTGCAGTCTTTCTTTAATTAAATTGTATTCAACTCAAAGTTCTTCCTGCCAAGGTGCAAAACCTCACAATTCCTTATTGTATTCCAGCTACCCAGTTTTTGACTGCTCACTTGTCCCTTATCCCTTTGCGTTCTTTGTGTCATCTTCACCACTTGTCTTCCCACCTATTTTTGTGTTGACCACAAACTTGGCTAACAGTACATGGACTTTCCTTGTCCAATTCATTACATATTGTAAATAATTGTGACCCCAGCACTGATCCCTGTGGTATGCCACTATAGGTGCCATCTTGAAACCTTTTCCCAACTCTGTCTTCCATTCAGTTATTAAAACATCTGACATTCAAGAATGGAGTGTGGGGAACACGCCAGGTTACTCAGATTGAAATGCTGAAATTACCTGCAACACTCACTTGTGTGGTCTTCTTTTCTCAGCTTGCCCGTATTGTAAGTGCTCTGCAGCAGCAGCAGCAACAGCAACAACACCGACATAACACCCCTGGGATGAAACACTCACCGTCGCACCCTGGCATACCCAAGCAGCACCTGGATAACGTTGTGCCTAATTCTCTTCCCTCTGGCCTTCCAGACTTCCAGACCAAAGGACAGCTTCAGCCGGGTTACCCAATGGGTGAGTCTTATCAGATTGTCTTGGTTTTTTCAAATTTATTCTGAACACAAACCATTTGTGTAGCCCACGGATTTTGGGTGAACAGTACCAAAATGTCTTTTGACTTGCAGGTCTGGGTTCAAATATGAACGTAAACCAATTAGACGTCAACAGTATTGTAGGAATGAAGGAACCTCAGTCCCAGCAATCTCGGCTTAAGCAATGGACAACTATGGAGGGTCTTTCACCTGCCACTCCGCCACCCGATCACAACCCCCTCAAAAACGGTAACTATCCAAAACCAGCATGGGGCTTTAATGCACTGAAAACAGGTGCCATCTTCCACATTCTTCCTTTCTTCAATCTGTTTCAAATGAAGACTCTGCTTTTAGTGACAGTTACATTTTAATTTTCCTTTTGTTTCTTTTATTTTGCCTTTTAATCCTCAAATTGATACTTGGTCAGTGTTATTTACATTATCTTCTCTTTCAAATGCTCTAACCCTCAGTATTTGTCAACAACATTTAGGAACTAGTTAACTTCAGGTTTCCAAGTTGCAATGGTTGTGTGTGTTTTTGATGGGTATCAGGATATTTGATTAGAATGTGCCTCGGAATCAGTTGAGACAAGGTGAACTGATCTTATTTGCGTTTTGGGGACTTCTGGGAGCAGGAGAAAATGCTTCATCCCAAATAGGAAGATGTCTGGCGGATTCTGTTTTAGACTTGTGAAGTTGAGCAGTGTCAGACACAATTGTTAAATGTCTAACTTGTACCATATCAAATTATAATACTTCTCATTGTATTGTAGGGATTTGTTCAGCTTTGTCATGTCTTCCCTTGACCATTTCAGATATATGCTTACACTAGAGGTTCACTTGAGCTCTGATCACCCAGCTAAATAATCTGTGTATTGCTCTTGTACCTTTTTTTTTTCAGGTGCTATTTCGAGCAGCATGGCACCACCAAAGTCTCGAGATAGTTTGCCCTATTATGAAATGATAGCTGGTGACTCTTTGGCCAGTCATTCGGGTCCTGCAAGTGATAACTGGTCCACCCCGAAGCTCTCAAATGGTTCCAGCAGCTCCAGTTGGCCTCCAGGTCAGAACTACTTTATGTACTGATTTGAAAAAAAAAAGTTTGGTTTTAGTTGAAGAATGGTGTTTCTAAACAACATGAACTGAATTCAGTGCTTGCCGTGTCTGGGTTCCTCAGCGCTCTCAAAAGAAATCAATTCTAGGGGAACAGCTCCTGAAGCTAAAATATGACAGATGTATGAGAAATCAGGCATCTCAATCAATGCAGTGCTCTTTCAGAACCAGAGTATTAGCCTGAGTAATAGTTGTTATGAGGATCCACAAGTCAATAGAGAGGTGAGATCCTGAAAGCAAATTTTAGAGAACTAGAAAAGAGATTTAAAAAGGACTTCAAAGGCTTTAATCTCAGGATTAATCCCAGTGCCACATGGCTGGTGAGTACAGAAATAGGATGGTAGAGTAAATGAATATATGGCTGGTGCAAAAGGGAAGGTTTTGGACTTCTGAGGCATTGGGAATGGTTTTGGGTAGGTATGACCTGTACTAGGAAGATTTGAATTAAGCTGTGGCAGAACTGAGGCTAATACCTTCATGGGGAGATTTGCTAAGTGCTTTTGGAAATGGTTTATACTGGTTTTGCAGGAAGATAAGAACCTGACAGGAAATTCAGATAGGAAAGACAGGAAGGAAAGTGCAAACAAAAATGGAAAGTCATGGCTACAAATGTCAATATGGGAAAGAGTTAATATTGAAAAATGTTAAGGTAAAAATGAAGGTGCTTTATCTGAATGCATGCAGCATTTGCAATAAAGATTAATATCACAAATGGAAATACATAAGCAGTAGGAGCAGGAGTAGACCCTCAGCTTTTGTGTCCACTCCACCATTCACTGTGATCATGTCTGCTCTTCTATTTCATTACTGTTTGACTACACTACCCTTGTATTGCTTGATGTTTTTAATATGTGGAAATCTATCAATCTGTATTGAATATACTGAACCACTGACGCTCCACGACCCCCTGGGATAGAGGATTCCAAGGACTTGCCACTGAGTGAAGGAGTTCCTTCTCATCTGAGCCCTAAATTTTTTTTTCCTTTATTCTAAATTTTGCCAAGGTGTATCTCCTGGTTTTAGATCACCCAACAAGGGCAAATATCCTTCCTGCATCCAACCTGTGATGCCTTTAAGAATTTTGAATGTTTGATTGTGATCACCCCTCATTCTTCTAAACCCTAGAACCTAGGTCCAGCCTATTTAATTTTCCCTTATAAGACAGACAATCAGTCCATCCCAGGAATTTGTTGCACTCCCTGTATGGCAAATATCCCTCTCCGTAGATGAGCCCAGGAGTGCACATGGAACGCTAAGTATGGTCTCACTGGTGCTCTATTAACTGTTGGTGAGTTTCAAAGATGGATTCCCAAGACACATCAACATGTCCCAGTATTTTGGTCCACCTACCAAAGCAGTTAACCTCACGTTTCTCCACATTGAATCCCATCCATCAAAATTTGCCCATTCATTTAGTCTCTCCAAATTCCCCATATGAGCATTTGCATCTTCCCCTCAACTCCAGCTAGTTTTGTTATCTCCCAACTTGGTAATGTTGCATTTAATCACATCATCCAAATCATCGATACGGATTGTGAATAGCTGTGATTTAAACACTGATCCTTGCAGTGCCCTACTAATCACAGCTCGCCAACCTTTAAGTGACTCATTTATTCCTAATCTGTTTTCTGTCTGTTACCAGTTCTCAATCCATACCATTGTATTCCTTCTCCTGCGAAAGAATCCCATGTTCTGTAATTTTGTTTACTAATGTGTTGAACTACATCAAACGCTTTCTGAAAATCTAAATATATCGAGCAGCTTCAGCTTATCTCCTATGCTCATTATATCCTCAAAAATAAACTCTCAGATGTTGGTTAAATGGGATTTCCCTTTTTTACGTTATAAATAGACATAGTGTGATCTGATTGGCCTTAGAGTTGTGGCTACAGAGTGACTAAAGCTGGAAGTTGAATATTTTAGAGTATATGACGTTGAAGAAGGTTGGGGGAATAGACTTGGGATAGTGCTGTTACTGAAGGATATGGTCAATATGTTTGGTTTTGGAAGATCTTTAATTGAAAGATCAGGATGTAGAGTCATATTGGTTCCCCTATAGGGAAGCAAACTTTGACAGTTGTTTATGGGACACCAAAACAAAATAGTAATGTTGGGCATGGTATAAGTCAGGAAATTTGAGGTGCACGTAACAAGGGTATCAATCAGCATGTGGACGTGATGAACCTAATTAACACTAATATCTAGAGGATAAATACATGAAATATATAAATAAATTGAGAAACCAGTTAGAGAATGGGTTATTTTAACTCCAGTATTGTGCAGCGGGGAAAGGGCATTTTGGTAATCTCATCGCAAATTCTATCATCCACCTCAAGGCAAAGTTTGGAGTGTGATGGAATGTTTCCTACTTAACTGGATGAGGTGCAGCTCCAATAACATTCAGGAAGCTGATACCATTTAGAACAGTGTCTGCTTGATTGACATCGCATCGACAAACATTTGCTGCCTCCACTACCAACTCTCAGTTGTGGCAAAACCTACCATTTATAGGTGCACTGCAGAAATTCAGCAAGGCTCTTTAGACAGTATTTTCCAAACCCACCATTCCTACAACCTAGAGAGGCAACAGGTATTTGGGAACACCACCCTGCCCACAAGAACCCCTCTAAACCATTCAACATCCTGATCTGGAACAAGATCACCGTTCCTTCAGTGTCTGAGTCAAAATCCTGGCAGTCCCCCTCTCAGAGCATTGTGGATGCCAAGCAGAATGCAAAGTTCAAGAAGACAGCACACCACCACCTTCACCAGAGCAATTGGGGATGGGCAATGAAATGCTGTCCAGTCAGTGAGCCTGTCATCCCCATGAGCTAATATAGTTGCCAAAACGTAATAGCCTGAGGATTGGGAGTATTACAGAAATATGCACAGGAAATCCAAAACAAATAAAGGGAAGTTAAAATATGAAAATAAACTATTGAGAAACATATAAAAGCTTCAACAGATATTTTTAAGAACATGAAGAGGAAAGGATTAGGAAAGGAAAATATAAACCGTTCCAGGCAGAGAAAGGAGTGGCAGAACTAAACAGTCTCTACGGAAGAAGATAGAAAAATCCTCCCAGAAATATTAGAAATCAAAATTATTAACAAGAACAAAGAACTGAAATAAATTACCATTATTTTTATTTTGAAAGATAATAGAGAAATTAACAAGCCTGAAAGTTGTTAAATCACCTGGGCCTGATGATTTCAATCTCAGACTATTGAAAGAATTGGTTGTAGAGACAGTGGATTCCATTGGTAGTCACCTTGCAAATTTCTGCAACAGTTCAAACACGTTAGAAGATATCAGTATATGAGAAAGGAGAGAGAAATAAAGTTAGGAACCACAAATCTATTGTCTACAGTAGTAGTAAGGCAAGGTTGGATTCTGTTATAAAGGAAGTGATAATTCAACCTTTTTTTTTAAAAAAAATAGGTTTGGGTGTAACCAACATGCCATAGTTTGTGGGTGTGTTCACTGAGCTGGGAGGTTAATGTGTGTCTTTATCTAGACACAGTACAGCAGTGCTTCACAGGAGGCTCCAAAGCACTAAAGGTGTCATCGAGCCAGGACAAAATGTCTGCTCATCAACCTCCCAGCTCGGTGAACATAACCACAATTACGGCATTTAGCATTCGAGCTACAAATCTTTACACAAACCCTAATCAACTTGGATTTATGAAGAGAAAATCATTTTGACAAGTCTGAGTTTTGTTTTTGAGGATGCACCTAACAGAATGAATAAGGGGGAGCCAATGGATGTCGGGTGTTTGGATTTGCAAAATGGTTCCAGTAAGCTCCCATACAAGAAGTTAGTAAACAAAATTAGAGCATTTGGCATGAGGGAGAATATACTGGCATGAATTGAAAATTGAATAAGAGATAGAAACCAAATCAGAATGAAGAGATCATTCTCTGGTTGGCAGGCTATGACTTGGAGTAATTTGAGTCTTTGTACAGGCCCCAGCTGTTTACAATCTAATATCTATGATCTGGCTGTGGGATTAAATGTAATATGTCCACATTCATTGATGACACAAACTTGAGGATGAATTGTGAAGAGGGTACAAATAAACTTGCAGGGAATTTAAATAGGTTGGGTGGGCATCAACATGGCAGATAGAAAGTAATATAGAAAAATGTGGAAGTTTTTCGCAAATGCTGATCATTTCGTAAATGTTGAGTGTGTGGGAAATGATGTCTAAAGGACATCCTGTTGATAACTCACTGAAAGTGAACTTGCAGATGCAGTAAGCAATTCGAAAGGCAAATGGTATTGGAACAGGATTTGAGTACAGGAGCAAAGTCGTCTGACTGGAACTTTGCAGCCTTGATGAGACTGCACCCAGAGTATTGTGTTCTGCTCTAGTCTTACCGAAGGAAGGATATGTATGCCACAAATGAATTGCAATGAAGTTTCACTGGATTAATTCCTAGATGGCAGGCTTGTCCTGTGAGTAAAGATTGAGCGATTAGCCTGTGTTCTTCAGAGTTTAGAAGAATAAGCAGTGACTTCATTGAAACATATGCAGTTCTTACAGGACTCGAGGGTAGATACAGAAAGGATATTTCTCCTGACTGGGGCATTTCAAAACAAGGTTTGGAATAAGAGAAATACCATTAAGACTGAAATGAGGAATTTCTTCACTAAGAGCAGTGAGTCTTTAAAATTCTTTGCCCCACATGGGAAGCCCTTCATTGAGTTATCAAGAGACCGAGATTGGTAGACTTCTAGGCATTTATCCCTAGATCCCTTGGATATTTTTCGTATAGGAAGGTGGTGTTAAGTAGATGGTCAGTCTTGATTGGTTCCTCACGTGCTGCATCTAACTCATTGTGAGAAGTATAGTGATGTCAACTTGTTTCGGTTTCAGAATTCCGTCCTGGGGAGCCATGGAAGGGTTTTCAAAACATTGACCCTGAATCAGATCCGTACGCGACGCCAGCGAGCATGATAAACAGCTCTGCAGCACCCCCATCCCCGGACTCAGAACACCAACTTCTCAGGGACAGGAGCACAGGTATGTGGCTGACAGAAGATAAGTCAGTTTTGAATTTTTAGTTTTGCTTTATATTAATGGCTGGAAAACTGCTTTGGGATCTGGTAATCCTTGCATTGTCTCTCTTCATTCAATAATTCCTGTTTTGGGATATATTTTAGGATCTCTAGTGTAGGAATAATTGACTCAGTTGTCCCTTTTTACCAAGACTGCAGTATTTTTTCAATTTTCCACAGAGATTGGCAAGGGCACTTTCCATCTTGCATGGTACAACTTTGCATCCTTAGTGATAGCACAGAGAGGATAACACTGAGCTTTAGTTGAAAGAGGCAATGAAGTGCCTTATAATTGTTCAAGCTGGCACCTGTGCTTGTGAGGACTCTAACATATGTTTGGTACTGGCAATAAACTACAGCTTTAATGTCATAGAGTCGTACAGCATAGAAACAGACCATGGTTTGCATAACGATTTATAACTTTGGTGCTGGTTGTTGTAGTTGTGGGTATTAGCTGAGCTGAGAAGTTGATTTGCAGATGTTTTGTCCCCTATCTAGGTGACATCTTTGGCGCTTTGGAGTCTCCTGTGAAGCGCTGCTGTACTCTCTTCTGCTAAAACCAGCTATCCTGAGTAGTCCCACACACACATGACAGGGACCACAAATTCAAAGGGGACAGCACAATGACCATAGGACAAGCTAAACTCAGGACAGCTGGAGAATTTCTAAAAGCATGGTAATCATCCACTGTCTCCATCCATGGACCCAGACCCGATATACCAACCACTACTACGCACAACAGCAACCAGAAGCAGCAGGAACAGAACCAAATAAATTCCAGAAGAGACAGTACAGCAGCGTTTCACTGGAGGCTCCAAAGCACTGAAATGTCACCCAGACAGGACCAAACATTTGCAAATCAACTTTCCAGCTCGGCGAACAAAACCACAATTATAACACGGAAACAGGCCCTGCGGTCCAACTTGTCCGTGCTGAACAGGTGCCTTTTAGATGTTCATTCCATACATGCATCAACCTCTGTGTAAAAGAAAAAGTTATCCCTCAGGTCCCTGTTTAAAGGTGAGAAGGAAAAGGTTTAAACTTATGCCCTCTAGTTTTGCCCCCGCCCAGAATAAACTTGGCAATTCACCCATTCATGGTTTTATAAACTTCTACAAGTTCACCCCTCAGCCTTATAATGTCGGACGTTTTAATAATTTCTTGCACTTTATAAAACCAGTACTATCATTAGCTGATTCTGATTTCTCCCTCCTTGCATATGATGTCGCATTGGGGAGAGATTTTATTTGGCAATTTATTGGATTTAAGTGTATATGAGCTTGGAAGTATCTAAATTTAGTGGTTGACTCTATGACAAAGTATCTCGTTGGTGGTTTTAAGTCCCATCTGGTGGAGTAGAAAAATAAGAAATAGTCTGATGAAAGAATGATGTTGCTGGTCATCTTTCTTGGGTACGGTATGACACGTATCAAAGAGCAGCCATTAATTCTGCATAATGATTGTAATTTGTGTGAAAGTAGTATGTGAAATTTCTATACTGTCTCTGCTTGAAACTGTTGACCATTGAAGCAAAGCCCTGGTTGTTAGAAGCCTGTCTTTTTGTATTGCCATGGCAGAATTAAGCTGTGAGTTAAGGTTGATCTCTGTCTTGTCTGTCACAGGGTCCAGTTCCTCCCTGAACACCTCGCTGCCTTCACCCGGTGCCTGGTCCTATAGTGCCTCAAACAGCTCCTACAGCACCGTACAGAGCACTTCAGGTAGGGGCGTGCGTTAAATCATTCACTGCCTGAACTTTATATTCAGAGGGCACTGTGTACCTCCAATAACAGTTATGAGAACAAGACCAAGTTACTTACCTTTATCCATCTTGTATAATGTGAAGTTTGCTGCAGATGGCTTTTCCTAAAAGGTAATTGTGCATTTATCCAACACTTTTGAAATATCAAAACATGAAAAACATGATCAGTAAAGTTCTTAATCTAGTTTCTGACACAGATTTGAGCAATCTGAATAAGATCAACTAAGTAAATAGTATCTCCTTGGTTCAGCTACACAAAGATGAGTGGCAATTCTCCTATGTTATTTTAAAAAAAAATGTCCACAGCAGAACCCCACTGAATTCTTGAATTTCAATGATACTCCTAGGGGAGCCAAAGCAGAGGAGAATTATCCATTGGAGTCTTAAATTTGCCAGTAATTCCCTCAGTCTGTTTCGTCAGGATTCTGCTTAATCCTGATACTCAACTCCCATTTATGTTGCAGAAACAGCTGTCTACTGATCAGAAAATCAGGGCCTATCTTCTCCCTTCCCATTTGTTCCTGTTTCATTCAACTACTTTGTCTTTCTTCAGCATTGCGTAGCAATTTCTTAGTTTAACTGTGTCTTGGAAGGAAGTAGAAGCAGTGTCTTTGAACATTTCTTAAGACAGATTTAGATGCCACTTAGGCAAGAGCATCAAATGTTAGCAAAGACTTATCTAAATTCAAAACACAAACCAATTGCCCATAACCTTATTGAATGATGGAACAGGCTCGAGGGGGTGGAATGGTTTACTTCTCCTGTTTTGGATGTTTGTACAATGTTTGGTTAGTTCACTTCTTCCTTGCCCTTCTACCTGGTCTGACCTAAAATTATAAGACCATAAGAAATAGGAGTGGAAGTAAGGCCATTCGGTCCATCGAGTCCACTCCACCATTCAATCTTTACTGGGCATTTCAGCGCCACTTACCCGCACTCTTCCCCGTATCCCTTAATTCCTTGCGAGATTAAGAATTTATCAATCTCTGCCTTGAAGGCATCTAATGTCCCTGCCTCCACTGTGTGCTCTGTGGCAATGAATTCCACAGGTCCACCACACTCTGGCTGAAGGCATGTCTCCTCATTTATGTTCTAAATTGACCCCCTCTAATTCTAAGGCTGTGCTTAACAATTTCCCAGCATCCACCCTTTCTAAGCCATACATCATCTTGTAAGTTTTTATTAGATCTCCCGATAACCTTCTAAACTTTAACAAATACAATCCCAGGATACTCAGCCGTTCATCGTATGTTAGGTCTACCATTCCAGGAATAATCCGTGTGAATCTCTGCTGGACATACTTCAGTGCCAGTATGTCCTTCCTGACGTGCGGGGCCCAAAACTGGGCACAGTATTCTAAATGGGGTCTAACCAAAGCTTTATAAAGCCTCAGTAGCGCACACGGCTTTTACGTTCCAACACTTGAGCTAAATGACAACATTACACTTGCTTTCTTAACCACGGACTCCACCTGCAAGTCAACCGTTAGAAAATCCTGTACTAGCACTCCCAGATCCCTTTGGACTTAGGTTTTATGAATTTTTGTCATACTCCATGCCAGTGTTCTTTTTTCCAAAGACTTGATTTTCACTCACCATCATGGCAAATCTTTAGTAAATATATCATCAGCTTTCTAAACAAGTTTCTAAATCACTTTGTTTGAAAAGGCCAAAATCAGGACTTCCTTTCTTGTACCTGAACCTTCAGTGAAAATATTTTCAGTATTGTGTAGTATTTCATGTGTTCAGAGATTCCATCATAACCCAGTCTCACCATTTCTTGTTCTTGTTTTGACTGGGTTTGATCCATATTCCTGCAGCCAAGTTCAACGACTTCAAGTCAACGTGGTCTCCAGATCCAATCGGACATCCCAGGATGTGGAAGAATCAGATGTCATCTAAAAACACTAACCCACCAACCCGGCCACCACCTGGATTGACCAATCAGAAGCCCCCGTCATCTCTTTGGGGTAGTGGTGCACCCCGTTTCAGCAGAGGGTGGGGTGTGCAGGACTCGCGATATGCCCTGAGTATGTACCCTGCTACTGTATGTATTTCATCTCATTCTGTCGTCTACCACCTCTTTTTTTTTCCCCACCCACCCATCCACCCATACCCACACCCACACCCACACCCACTAACATCATTATATATATGACGTTAGCGATTATATAGCCATTAAGAGGAAATGTTAGACTTTGGATCAGTAAACTGATTATATTCCCAAAAAAAAAAACACTCCTATAACACCACTACCTTGGCCCCAGTCCGTATGTGCCTTGTGTTCAGAATGATGAGTACATCTATGTTGAACCTTTAATGCAGTATTTGAGGGAGTGGTGCATGACCAGAGGTGCTGTTATTTGGATCACACGTAAAACCCTCAGGTGGACTTAAAAGGTGATGTTGGTAAAAAAGCAGAAGATTCCTCCGTCAACACTTCCAGAACAGATTTACTGCTTTGCTCGTTGATATCTGTGGTATATTGCTGCATTTGAATTGGCTGTTTCATTTCCACATGTAACAAAACTGCACTTTGGAAGTAATTAATTAGCTGGGAACCACTTTGAAACTGCATTTTAAAGGCTGAAGAGCACTTTGCGGAATGCTGAGGATGAGAAAATGTTATGGTTATGTTTTTTCTTATATTTAGCATTAACTAATCGCAATCCTGATTTACGTCAATGTCCTTTGGCACTCTTTAATCTTGTTAATGCCTTTCAATCTGGGCTTTGGAATTCTGTGTCAAAGAAATTGAGCTCCCATCAATCACTTGATAGGATCATTGAGTGACTAGTTTTTTTTTCTGAAAGAAAACAGCTTTTTGAAAACACGCTTAATTTTCTCCCTTTTCTCTTTAGGTTCAAACTGGGGTGATGGCAGTTCGGGTGGATCTGTTCGGGTCAGCTCCTGGCTTGTTCTTCATAATCTCACTCCACAGGTACAGGAATTCTATAAAATGATTATTTATGAGAAGCATATCACAAAGGTACTTAATTCCTGCTGGGTTTGCAGTTCTTTGTCAGGATTTGGGCAAAATATAATAGTTAACATCCCGTTTGATGTGTAAACAAATGTATTTTCAATAAATGGACAAGAGTAGGAGGTCTCTTCACTGCTAATAAACCTCTCCCTATTGTCGCATGAAGGCAAACTTGTGGGGAGCATTGTCATGTAGTGCTGTGGTTGGTTTCCTAAATAAAGCATAAGAAAAGGGAAGCAATTTAGGACAAGACAGAGAGCTGGAGAAATATTTTAGGATTCCCTTAAGTTTGTTCTTAATAGGACAGTTAAGTTATACAGTATTGAGCTGGCAATTTGAAGCCTCCATAATGTGTTGTGCTTGCCCGATATCATCATCGGTAGAGTGATGGCAAAATAAATATTGTTTAATAGCGACAGTGCGGAAGTTGCTTGTCCTAATAATAAAAGCAGTTCATATTGCTAGATTAAAGCAAAGCTCTTTGTACCAAAAGTCTGAAATAAATATAGAACTACATAAGATCGTCAGCATCAGTCACTCACTAATAAGTATGATTGTCCACCTAGGAAATTCTGTGTCACTAGTCATGGATTCTGTGGGTCCTTGGGTGGCTGATGAGCCCGATCCTAGAGCCGCATCTCTGACCACACATTTGGCAGGTGTTTCCGGAATTGGTCCTTGGCCTTGAGCATTGGTATTCCTTTCTTTGGTTCCTTTCCATACTTCCTGTTGTGGCCGGGTGTTCCCAAAGAATGGTATCCCTTCATACTGAGAAATGCAGAAGAAACCTCTTGATGATTGAACAGGAGGCGATTAATGTTTATATATTAAAGCCTTGAGCACCTTCATGACCTTTCTGTCACGAATTGTTTTTTATTAAACAAATTGCAAATGCATGAAAAAGATGTGTTTCTTTTAAGATCAATTAAAACAAAACTAATGACAATACAGGTTGCAAAGCAGAAAAGACTTCTTTGATAAAAGAATAGGCCTTATTGAAGTGCAGGTGAAACCTCTATTGTTTGTTGACTGATACCATTGATCTAAGAATTGTTTTAATGATCAAACATTTCAAGCACTCTTAATGGATGACTTGGTAAACGTCCTGCACAGTGTGATATTGAGACCATTGGTCTGTGTTTGACTGCCAGGCTCATAATGTTCATAGTGGCATTTGGCCCCAGCATCTTTTGACTGAAGAGGGAAGTAGAGTAAGGGACTGGGGGAGAAATGTGATTTGACAGTGATGTCCCTAAGGTAGAATAGACTGTAATTATAGTAGAACTAGACATAACAGAATAATTACTTGGACAATTCTTAGTCCAACTGGGCTCAGTAAGTGGAAAACAAGTTTTTAAAAATAATTGTCTAAACAAGTTAAACATACGTCTTCTTAGATCGATGGCTCCACCCTGCGAACAATCTGCATGCAGCATGGCCCGCTGATAACATTCCACCTGAACCTGACACACGGCACTGCACTGGTCCGATACAGCACCAAGCAAGAGGCTATCAAGGCCCAGACTGCGCTGCACATGTGAGTTCCTGGCTTTGATATGGAAATGGTTCTTCCTTAATGGCTTCCTCCACTTCTGGGCCCCTATCCAGTGGCACTGTTCTCTAGTCAGGAAGGTGTGAGCAATCTCAAACTGCTAAAAGTAGGCCTTCTTTCAAACTGTTCTCTTCGGAGAAACAAAACATTTTGACAAAACAATGTTCCCAGGGTCATCTTTATCCAAATTAGCAGAACGGTGTGTGAACTGTTAGCAGAACTTAAAAAAAGATCGTTCTTTGTTAGCTGTCAATACTGGTAATGTGGAGTGAATGGAGAAAATTCTGGTAATCTACAACAGATCAGCCATTGTCTGAAATAAAACAGGCAGCTTAAAACTGTGCTTGGGTGCATTTTCAACAGAGTTTGAAAAACAGTCCTGTCTCTTTTCTTCCAGATACATGTGGTACATTATGTGCAGCATTATGTCTTGATTCCCACTCTTCAGCAGAATGGTTGCTTTTCAGCTTTGGACAATTGCTGTTGTTGCGATTCCAGTGTCCTTGAGGCAATATTCAACATTAGTTAGATCTACTGAAACCCTTAGTGACTTTGTGTGAACCTTCCTTGTTTGAATGATCTTACCTTGCTACTTCTCTTGAGTGAGATGACCAAATCTCAACTGCTTGTGAGGGTTCACAGCTCCTAAGTTCTTGATTCTGCAAATTAAAAGGTTGACGTTGATCTGAATTAAAATCCTATTTCCAGATGAAGAGGTAAGAAAAATTAGTGGAAAAGAAAAACATAATAAATGGAAGTGCTGGCAGCACACCAGATAACATCTGAAATAGTTTTAATGCTGAATTTTTCTCGCATTTTGAGTTTCTCTCTTATTGCTTCCCTTCTAAATAAAAACACAATAAAATTACATATGACACAAAGGTGGGAGAGACAGTAGCTTGCAGATCTTGATGGTTACAGGTTTGAGGGGCTCTAAGTGGCCAATGTTCCTAAATTCCACAAACCAAGTGTAATTCTGACCTCCGTTTATTTTATATTTTCTTTCAGGTGTGTGTTGGGGAACACTACCATCCTTGCTGAGTTTGTCAGTGAAGAGGAAGTCAACCGCTATTTTGCACAAGGTCAGTTATCAACACCATCCCCAGGCTGGCAGACACTGGAGACAGGACAGAGCCAGATGGATCCAGTTGGGAGCAGCCTTCACTCGTTTGGCGGGCGGTCTGGCCTGGGACAGTGGAACAGTGCCGGAGGAGTGGGCAGGGGTAGCGGGAACCTGGCAGGAGCCTCACTTTGGGCAACCCCAAGCTACACGGCAAGCTTGTGGGGAGCCCCGAATTCCGATGATTCGCACCGAATGGGCAGTCCGGCCCCCCTACTACCTGGTGACCTCCTGGGCGGAGGGGCTGATTCAATTTGAACTTTTAAGCTTTCAACCTTTGACCTGTGACCTCGTGAACTTTTTTGAACAGCAGCACTAATGTGTTTTTTTTCAAACTGCAATAAGTTTCAAAACAAGTTTAAAAAAAAAAGGAGAAAAAAAAGAAAAAAGTGAAACAAATTAAGGGGGTCATCCACAGTCTCTTTTGTGCACATAGACACCTCCCTCCTAATTTTCGGCTACTTTTTTTTAATCAAAAAAAAACAAAAAACAAAAAAAACAAAAAAACATATCACACTTCAAAATACTTGAATCATGAACGCCAACATTAAAAATGTGAAGTACACTTTACCATCAAAAATAAATAAGTTTTTTTTAAAAACAGTAGTATAGTTTTTCCTTACATGATTCCCCCCCCCCCCCCTCCCCCCCACCTCTGTATTGAGAAGTTGTTGCAACAGGACATTTACTGAATACACACACAGGCTTTTTAAAACTTTTTTTTGCACTGGGCACGTTTCCGTCCTCTAACATGCAATAGCGGAGACGCGACAGAACCTCACGTATTAAAGCTAGTGATTGACCAGGACAGATACTGAACCTAGTGGTTGCTTATGTACATGTTATAGGACATTATTATGCACCAGTACCAGCCATGTACCCTTAACACACCATATGCACCTGCCTTTCAGTAGGCATTGTATGTATTAATATCACGCATGCATCATGTGGCGGAAGAGGAACCTTAGCACAAAATTCTCCAACTGCTTCCTAATAAATAAAGGCACAATCAGGGTTAATACCAAATCTCACAGACCGGAGTGTGTTTCAGGTTTGATTTCTGATCTGTGCTGATTTAGTTTATCTAGGCCATAAAAGGCAGCAATGGTGTAAGGGTTGCTATTGATCTTAATGTCCCTGTCCCACCTCGCTCCCCCCTCAAAAGCTTGGCAGGAGGGATGGTAGAAAAAATTGTCCAAGGTTCCCATTTGTGATCCCTATCCAATAACCCTTGTCAGAGGGTTTGTACATATTAGCTGTTGGGTGGAGACAGGGTTGGGCTCAGTTGAAATGCCCTATGGTTGAATATCCTACCAACACTGAATGTCTAGGGTCCTGGATAAATAATAGCTTTTTGGGAGAGAGAAGGTGGCTGCTGAAGCAATGACTCAGCAGAACTGAATACCTTCAGTAAGGGGGGGGGGGGGGGGAGAAGAAGAGAAAGCTTTTCAGCATTAAGTCCATCTTCCAAAAGATGAGTGGAGAGCTGTATTTACATCAGAGCTGCTTCTCTTTCATTTAAGGCTTCGGGCTGAATTAGTATTATTACTCCATAGAAATTTGCTGTCTTTACTACAAGGCGATACTGTTCCACTTCTCTCCTCCATTGCCTCCTTCATCCAACCAAAAGTTGTCTTAACTAATATCAGTTGATAATTAAGATGCTCCTAGCCCTTCACTACTATGCTACTTATTTTGTGCTCTATTTAAGGTCTGCTTATTATATTTTTCAATAGTAAATTTTTACACATCCATTTATATCACAGCACATGCCTAAAACATGCAGTGATGATGTTGCCGCATTTGACGGTGTCATCTTATCACTATCGCTGCAGCTAACTGATCTTGTGCTGTCAATAGTTGATCACGCGCTATTATTTAGCAACGCAATAGTATTTTTTTCCTTAAGTGGGCAATGTGCTGCCCTCAAACTGCTACACTCAAATGACATAAGCACTTAAAAATAAAGTAGGTTAGAAAAACTAGTGTAGAAGTTTTCAAGTTAAATTTACGTGTTGCACTCAGTTCCAAAGTGTTGGGGGGACTTACATTGTGTACTGTAACAAGCTTTATCATTTTGTAAACTGGGGGTTCATGGTGGGTCAGTCATTTCC
Source organism: Chiloscyllium plagiosum (assembly GCF_037043375.1). Taxonomy (NCBI): domain Eukaryota; kingdom Metazoa; phylum Chordata; class Chondrichthyes; order Orectolobiformes; family Hemiscylliidae; genus Chiloscyllium; species Chiloscyllium plagiosum. The sequence goes on from NW_028270171.1 coordinate 4,269,249, forward strand.
CCCACCTTCACCCCCTTGAGGTATTCAAAACACTTAGCTAATCCAATGAAGGTGTTGCCGTAATGTAATAAAAATAACTCCTATGGATATAGTCCTCCCTCCTTTTGTATATGTTTTTGTGTTTTTTAATTTTAGGAGATGTAGCTATCCAATCAGCTTGGCTGGCTTGAGCCTTCCTATGTTCACCCATACTGCCTGTAAATTGACACTTTCACAAAAAGGCTGGTAGCTTCCCACCAACTCTCATTGTCGTAAGTTTGCAATACTGGTTTACAGCCAGCTGTTTACATCCCACAGTCTCTGGCATCTCCACTCTTTAAAAAGAGCTTCTCTGTAACTGCACAGGGATTTTGGAGTCAAAGGAAGCTCTGGGAATGAGCTTGCTTTGCAGCTTATAATGATCCTTGCTGGATGTAACTCATTCCTTTCAGTGAAACCATCATTTTGTTTCTTTGATTAAAATCCATCTGTAATAGTGAGCCAGTTTGTGGCCATTCTGTATACTTGCTGATCTGAAGTATGCAAACACTTTTTTTTCTGTAAATCTTGGATAAGGTTATATCAGAATTTGTAGGAATAGCTTTAACATACTGTTTACACCATATGTAAGAACATGTCTGCATTTCTGTGCGGAGCCATGTTACACATGGCACGAAGGGGCCATATCCAAGGCTCTTCACAGATCTGGTGTGACTGACATCGAACAAAAGGTCCAATTTAAAATATAAAGCAAAGATGTTGAAAGTGTATTTCTTTAAAATGTTAAGTCAGGTGCATATTATGAAAGGGTATGTGCGTCTGTCTCCTGTGAATTCCTCCATTAATAACTTTATCACTGACCTAGCCTACTGGTGACCTTGTTGCTTGTGTGAGGCTACACTGAAATTAATCACTTGATCAGTTGAATTGTGTACACAAAGACACTGGGGACTGACACACACCCTTTATACCTGCACACGTTTACACACTTGCTGAGTCAGACAATGCGCACCTCAATGGGCAGCAGAATGTTCACAGTTCTGCTGCTGCACCGGCTGGTACTGGGTCCCATTTAATAGTAGATAATTACAGAACACAAAGAGGAGGGACAGTACCTTTGTTCACTGGTCGATCACTATATGAAAGATTATAAACGTTTACTTACAAATGTTATTCAGTTTAAAAAGTGTGTTTTCCTTCTTTCCCCTTGTTTAAACCCACTTGGGTGAAAACTAGTAAGAAAATCATTTACTTGTTTAGGAAACTATATGAAAAAAGTTTTTAATGCTGTTCTAAGTATTGCACCTTTTTCTGTTTAATTTTTTAAGAATTGTCCTCATTGTTTTGCTGTAGGTGTTGAATTTTTCTTAAAGCAATGTAGTATGGCAGTGGGATGGAGGAGAGGGTGAACATGGAAAATAAGCAATGACTTGCGTTGGGAGGAAGGAGTGGGAGATTTGACATCTTTCATCGTTAGTCTTTAACTGCTGAAGAGATTGGATTTGGAACCACATCAGTGTCACATCTATTAAGTGACCAGAAGTGGCTGCAATTAGAAATTGCTGCTTTAATTGTGTTTTGGATTGTATTCAATTAGCCAACCAGTTCGCATTTCCCCTGTTCACCCAGACTTGTGGTCACTTTGCATTTGCCATGCCCCACCCCAATCATATACACACTACCCACTTCCCTCGTCTTGTTGACGTGTGTATATGCACACCAACCCATACACTTGTTCACTCCTGTGTGCTTAGTCTTCTTCCAGCACTTTGTGGAGTTAAATCTTGAACATTAGGGAGATGCCCAAATGTGTTTGGCCTTGTCCCGTTTACATAACCTTTAGGGCTGTGTCGAGAATTATTGAGTCCAATACTTTAGAGTTTTGCATTTTTAAAATGAGATGACCAGTTTCAGATTGAACAGACTGGTAACAATTGAATTTGGTGGAACAGGGATATACTCTAGTGTTGAGTGCTGTATCTGACCCAGCTGCCCAGACCCTGTCCAATAGAGGAGACAGTGGATGTGGTAATAATAGTCACCCAAAGCTGCAAATTTGTTTTTGCTCTGTTTATTGACTGAGGCAGTGCTTGTATTGACTAATCTAAAATGAGATGGATTAGGAAGGAAATTTACTCATTATTCATCGCACTTTGTTCCCATTTTGTTTTGGAGAAGTAAGTTTGTGGAAGCTAAGCAATTCAAGTGAACTGTACTGATTTTCAAAAAAAATCTTGTTTCCAAATATTGTTGGCACAGTCCTATAAATTCTCTTTCCAAGGCATAGAAAAGTCAGAAATCAAAAGAAAAGTTGAACCGTTCTTCCATCAAACAGGATTAAAAAGACCAAAAATATGTGTTTTGTATTTTTAGATGGAGTAACTCTGGGAGCATTTGACAGTGTTTTGTTTCTAATTTAATTAGCATTTTTATTTTGTTCTGCTTCTATAATTTTTTCCTCCTAAAATTTAAAGTTCTCAGGAATTTTTAGGGGAAAAGCCAGTTCCCAAAATGTTGTTTTTTTTAAATAAAGAGGGAATTAAAAAGCTAATGTCTGACTCTGAGATTTAGATTTTTCAGTCTTTGTTACACCGGTTCCAATTCTGTCTAATAACTAGAAATCTACTTAAATGGTAATACCTCATTGCAGTCCTGTTAGAATATTTGGATTACAAGCAATATGCTTCCACAAAAGTTAATGTGTATTCTGCCTGATCCAGCAAGAGCAATTCTTGTTGTGATGGTGGGATGTGGCAGAACTGAGGTGTTGTTGACCTAATACAATACATCATGTCCTACCAATTCTTTCTCAACATGCCAAGGATCATTTACTAACTTGACAATTTTGTTAAAATATTGGACTCTGGGTGTAAATGTCCACTCAAGGCTGTGTACAACTGATTTTTTTGTCTGAATCTTCAGGCAAGCTGGTCCTGAAATCTAATCTGGGTTTGGGACCAGTCCGCAGGGCATTCAGTGTTCTGTGTATACATACATTGGTCCATTTCCAGCTTCTGAGCAAAATGTCTAAGTAGTTTTATTTTCAGGCAGAATATTAATGAAAGTAAGCAGGACAATTCTGAAGTAAGCACAATGTTTTTATCTACCCCATTCCCCTCACCAGTTTGAGCCGTTCCATCTTGACAGGGCCATTTCCTGTGATATTCACAGGACCTGGTCGAAAGAACTGCAAGTAGTTTCTCAAGCTGTTCAGTCACTTTTTTTCCCATGCCTGCAGTGTTTCAGAAAGAGGGGACTTCAGAGAGTTGCATGGGAGGATCACTAGTTTCTACTAAGTTGTGGACCTCGTGCTGTGTTGTGCTGTTGCTGCTGCTTTATCTACTGCCACTGGTTAATGTTGAATCATGCCAATTAAAATGGGGGGCCTTTTAACAGCAGAGTTCTGGGACTTTGCACTAATGCCTGTAATACTCCCTAATATTTCACTTTGATCCAAAACCCTTGTTTGGCAGAAGCAGGAGCCTACCTAGAGTCCCCCTTCACTGTGGGAATTTAAATAAAATATAAAGTTGCATTATGTAGTAATTTTATACCACTTTGCAGAATAACATTTGTTCAGGATTTCCCCTTCATGAACGATGCCTGGGAAGTAACTCAATGACTTGAATCTTCCATTACAAAGATTTTATTTAATTAAAGTAAAATTAGTTCTTATGAAATTTTAAGTACCATAAAATAGTTGGTATTATGGACAACTGGTATGTGGAAGTATGGTGCGAATTGAGGGGTGTTCCTGATTGGGCGCAAGTCTCTAGTGGAAGATAAGTCATTGTGCAGTAAAGCCACCTTGAATTAATGTAACATTTAACCATTGGTTGTGCTTGTAGGGTACTGGAGTATGACGGTGTGAATTGAGGCGCCCTCCCCTGGGCACATTTTACCAACTGTAATAGGTTTGAATTCTGCTGATAACCCCAAAGTGATCTTGCAGGCACGTTTTACAGTACCAGTCCCAGGAGAAATAAGATTTACAGCTGTACAAAGCATCTTGAGGACTGGGGATAGGGAGACAAACTGCCTGAATACATGTATGCCAGTAGTTTGTGTGCAGTCTGTTGGAACCAGGCAGAGGTCAGTTTTGTTTGGCTGTTACTAAAGATAAATTAAGAAAAGACTGGAAGTACACTTTTAGGAAAGAAGGTATGACAAAAATCAGGTGATCCATTTGCAATTTAAAGAAAAGGAAAGGTTAATATTTCAGTATGGAAACTAAAAATGCATTCTTGTTTTTTTCAGATGTGAACTAAATCAGCTATACATTTCAAGGCTGCTTTTTTATTATATTTATTCTTTGTAGCGATCCTGTAAATTCTTTTGTATTCTGGTAGGTTTTTCTGCAATTTAGCCCTATTCGGAGTTCTGATCCCAGATTGATGGCAATCTCACTATTACATAAGTAACATTACTTTGATCTATGCAGATCACTGCACCATGACCCCAGAACACTGGTTACTGACAGGTGCATTAGGAATGGGGCATGAAGGATGCTTTTTCAAATCTGATATCTGTAATGTCAGCTCCTGAAGCAATGCCCATGTTTATTAGGAGACGTGGGATATCTGGCTGTTAGGAAATGAGTGACAATGAGCTTCCTGCCTTTCTCAGATCTTTGAATGTGGAGGAACCTTCAGGACACAAGGGCCCTGGGAGAAATTCAGGGGTGGAAAGATCCAGTGTGGTGTCTGCATAGTTGATAAAAAGGTATTTTGAAGTCCATCAGAAATTTGGCTTGTATCATAACAATTCGTTTTTTCAGCGTGCAGTACCATTATTTACATTGTAGCTATCATGCTATATTTTAAAGTTACTGTCTACTTGGAAAATGTTATTTTCTGCAATTGATGTGGCTTTGCTTTATACTTCTCATCAAATTTTATTTTTTATGTTTGAATGCTAATCTCTTGATCTTCCCATGATCCACTTTTTGCCCTCTGGTGTCCCTACTGTCCTAGTCCCTTTGTGACACTGGTGCTCTACTTTTCTCACTGGAGCTTTGTATCTGACTGTAATTGCAACAACCGAAGGCCAAAATTACACACACACTTGGTTGCTGAGCACTTTTTGGGCAGATCTTTTGCTGCAAGCTTTCCATTTCCCTGAAACTAAATAATGAAAAAAAGCTAATTCCATGTTACTGATTAAACGTCCAAGCTTTTCAAATGATCCCAGTGCATATTACTGACTGACTTTAAAGGGTCATTGGACCCTCATTCACCTTGCATTCAATTTCCCTTGGAGATCCATAGACTTTGAATTGGACCAATTTAAAATGTAGGCGTGCCTTCAAACGGCACTCAGCACCTCAGTTCCTTGTTTTTGTCTTATCAATCAGGTAGGCTATATTCCCTGAACTGCATTTTGATAAAGTACAGTTTTAGCATTTACATTTTTTAATGTCGTATTTATTGATTTTAAATGGTGTAGGGCCACAGCACGAGCATTCACGAACCAGTGTTGTATTTATTTCCCATTTGAAGAGGGTAGTTTTATGCCTTGATATTAAAAACAGTACTGTTAGTGGAGGGGTGAGATCCCTAAATGAAGTTGAAGTCTCATTCCAATCTCTAAAACAGAGTGCTCCAAATGTACTCTGGAAGTTGATTAGTCATGATTCGTTGTTCCTGGTTGCATAGGCTGTTGGGGTGGCATTGATTGGAATGTGGAAGTAACTGGCAAGGAGAATGTTGCCCAGAGAGCCAATGTTAGGAACTGCATGGTTACCATCCTGGTTAGGCACCAGAGCTGTGCTAAGCCTTCAAGGTGAATGCAATGTGCTGCTGAGAGTTTGATTGCACAATTGTAAGTATTTCAGTTAATGTGTGTGCACTTTTGTAATTGGTTGTAGTGTCAATCATAACTGTAGCTTTTAAATTGGTTCCTTTTTAATATGTGTTGGGGTGGGAGAAAGAGAGAGAACTCAAGACCTAACTAAGTTAGAGTATTTGGAGTTATGTTGGGATCAGATACCACATCTTTCTAATGGGAACAGTGCCATTGTACAGCCTGATTCCTTGGTTTATTTCTGACTTTGACCATTTGGATTTTCAAAGAATATCGCACTTTGGTAATTTGTGATGAGAATCTCTGCCTTTTGAACAAGTGTATGTCTTACTAAACTGAATCAGTAGTTGTGACTGAGAATTGTTGATTGGTTGCTAACTTCTGCTAAAGACAATATCAAATGATCCAGGTCATTGCTGTGTTCTGTCAGGATTTTCCTTCTATCAGCAGTGCGAAGTATATTCATTGTTTGTTTACTATTTGGTAAACCGAACACAAAAATGAGAATTTTGATAACATTGTTGGGAGTTTTGTGGAAAGCTGTAAAGTAACAAAAAAAACCATTCTGCCATCTGTCTTGACTGTCCTTCAGCTCCCCCTTCACAATAACATTATTTTAAATGTATCAGCATCTGAGGGTGTAATAGCTATGCCTCTACTGAATCATTCTCCCTTTTTCAGAGTCAACAATTGGCTTTGCTTTGGAAATTTCCTTTAAAGCAGTATCGTTTTCTAAAAACAAAACTTTGAATTTCATTGATCTAAAAGTGTATTATATTGCACAATATCTTTAGTGTATATTAAGGAAGAGTTTTTTTTTGTGTTAAGTATTAAGAATTTTGTTAGAGCAGAGAGGTGACTCAAACTTGTAAAAAAAAAAAAATCCGTTTTAATTGCATGTGATGTGTATCTTGCTCCTTGCAATTCCACTTTTTCCCCTTAGTGGCAGTTTAAACTCAGAATTGTAGGATGGTGCGTGCTGTACTTTTGAGTAGGTATTTGTCTTTCTCTTTCTCTCTCTCTCTCTCTCTCTCTCTCTCTGAGTTGAATCATGCCCGAGAGAAGGAATGTCATAAAATTGTTTTTTTGTAAAGTTTTTGTCCTATGTATCTTCTAAGTTCACCAGCTCAGCACCAAATATAGAAAGTGAAATTCGTGTGTGTGTGTGTGTGTATGCGTGCCCACGCATGCTGTTTCAGTGCTGTTATTAACCCATGTTAATTTAGGGTTTTAACTTTGGTTGTGTGTGTATTATTTTGACAATGTGCTGACAATAGTGTGCGAGGGCCTTCAGCCTCTGCGCTCTCCCCAGGATGTAGCAGTCTGTTCCCATACTTTGTGTTCCCTCTTCCCTCTGCTTCACTGCATCATAATACTTTTTTTGTTTACATGATATTTGGATTTATTTAAGACCGGTTGATCTGATGAAGTCACCCTTGCCTCATCCTCCCCTGCCCCAGTCTTCTCTTGACCCATCCGCCCCAGTCTTGCCTCTCTGACACATTTAACTTTGTGTACAAAATGGGCTGCATTTTGCCTGGACCCATTGTGGGGTTCTGTGTTGTACATAGAGGCATTAAAAAACCATTGTGGATTGGGGTGGGGGGCATGAGGGAGGAGATTGAATTACACTGTTTACACTTGCCTGATTCAATTGCTGTGACTCAGTGATTTTTAAAAAAAATTATGTTGCTGCACCATGATGACATTTAACAATAACACTTCTTTGCTGGAGTTTACAGGGTGTATGTTAACATGGAACATTTATTGCCTCGTAAACTGGGGTAAGAAATTATCAATAAAACTGGACTATATGGCAGGGAGTTAAATATGCTCCCTCCCCTCAAAGTTGCAGAATGGTCTTGCCTGGGATTTCAACCTTAGTTGGGTATTGGTGCAGCAGTCAGTTATACGCAGTGCAGTAAGGAGGCAGCATATCGGAACTGCTCAGGAGAAGTTGAAATTTTTTTTCAGTTGCAGTCAGTTCAGATAAGTGATCTGTATATAAACCTTTTACAATGTTATCACTCATCTAGGGTAGAATTTGGCAACCGAGAAGGAAAAGATTGTTTAAAAAACTTACTCTGAAAGTACTGTGAATTATATATATTAAAAAAAACTTAAATTCTGTGGTTCCAAGGATTTCTCGAATTCTGTTTTTATAAATGAATCCTAATGTTATATAATAAGCAATTTAGAACATTTGCAAAGGAATTTGCTGATATGTCTTACATTAAGCATGTGCGTATTTTGATAGGTTTTGAAGAAAAAAAATATATGGAACTCGGTGTTCGGGATAATTGGTCTGTTTGTTATTTGGATATCTGACTTCCTACCGTGCCTGCCCCGGTACCAGTTCAGTATTGGTGCTATCAGATTGTTGCTTCTTGTATTGTTAAATTTCGGCATGGCAAACCTGTAGCACACGCGGTGGGAAGCCTGGCTCCCCAGGCATGGTGGCAGTGACTTTGAAATTGCCTATGGCCTCAACTGACCTGTCAGTGCTGGGTGAGAAGTTCTCAATTCATTTTGAGCCAGTCCACGCATTGGGTTGCCATGGGTAACCCGCTAATCCATCTTTTCGGGGGGGGGGGGGGGGGGGGGAGGGTTTGGTGCTGGGATTCAGTAGGACACAAGTATGAACTTGATGCCATTTGCTGTTCTGTGAACACACCTGCCCTGCTTGGCACAGTGGTTGACAGGGCTTCGTGCAAAATTATCTTGTCATCCAAACTCCTTCTGGGTTGAAGGTAGGTTTTGTGACGGTGAGTAGTTTCGCAGGGAAGTGGGTGTGAAAGATTTCAGAAGGAAAGATTTTTTTTATATATATATATATATGTGTGATTTATATATGTATGTATAAAATGCACTGTTGTCACTAGGATTACTTAGCGTATTGGTGCCAATACACTATAGGAAAAATAAATCTTTCTTAAGCCAATACACTTTATAATGCTCCTAATTCATCATTTAAAATTGCTCCCATCACTATCAGCATTGATCAGGAATAGTAAATACTAAATGTCACCCCAGTATTATACAAATCTGGATGTATGAACACTCAGCATTCTACATTTGGAAAGGCAGGATCTAGATTTGTATAGCTAGATGTTGCTTTCACAGTTCGAGGCCAAGGTTTACCACAATCCCAGTGACAACGCAATAATCTATAAACAAATTATGAGAGAGAGAGAGAGAGAGAGAGAGACGAGACTAGCATGTATCAAAGAAAATGAATGTATTTCATCATTTAAAACAAAAAATGACCTGCAAAAATTTGTTTAAAAGGATACTGACTTTTTAACCACAGCTGGAGGGGTGGGAGGGAGGAAGGAGAGAGAACATCCCATTAGTGGGAGCCATTGCCTTTTAATTAGAAAAAAGAAAATCTGAGAACTATGCATTCTGTAACCAGGATAGGTACTTAATAAGAGAGAAAAAACAAAATCACTGGTTCATTAACAAATTGTGTTGCTCTATGTAGTTTGTACAAATAAGCTGGAGAGTTTCCATTTCTTGGTCTGGCCATAGCTGGTACTGTATCCCCGTCGCTGGAATAATAAGGGTGAATTTCTTTTATATATCAGAGCAAAATATTAAAGTCTGTCATTTCATTGAAACTGAAAAACAAAAAGTTGTTCTAATAGGTATATATATAAAGAATTTTGAAATTTGCTTTTATCCGTGGTTTGTTTTAAAGATGTGATTGTAATTGTGCAACACAGTTGCTTCAGTGGACTACATAATTTTTCTTGAGAAAAAAAAGAATAAACATGTTGTGTTTGGCTGCTAAGCATTACCTCTGGTGTCTTGTGTTTTTTTTTCACATTTTGGAGCTGAATTGCACCATACATTTGGGGTTATCAATCCTCCAGAGTTGTCCTGGAGTTAGCAGGAATTGAAGATTAATCTCCAGGGCACTGCTGGGAGTGACACCCAGAAAGAAAACAGAGCATGTTTTAAAATTCTTAACTATGAACATATGGGAAACAAAGGCTGTTTGATGGTAAAGAATGGTCACATTGGGTAATATTCCATTTCTGATTGACTTGCGGAAGGTTTGGGATTGCAACAGTTCGTATGTTGGGTGACCAGTGGTGAGTGTGTGGGATGGAGCAATTGGAGGGAGGAGACATGACCAATTCTCCAGGGATATATCCAGCCAGAGTTGGCACTCTTCGATGCTGATTAGAATCTTCATAGAGTTGCTCAGAGACAGCAATGTTCAGTTATTCCAACTGCCCCTCAAATGGCAGCACTATGTGTGAAATTGAACCAGGCACTGGAAGAGAATTCTTGGGTTCCATCTGGGGCAACTTAGATTTGGCTTCAGGAGCTTTGGCCCATGAAAGAATGACCCTCTCCAAGATGGCCTATCATGACTGAAGAGGGATGACATTGAGTAAAGAAACTTATTTGACTCATCTTGGTTTATTTTCAGTATGGGGGTTTCACTAATAAGGCATCTTGCTGTGATAAAATGGTTTTGGTGTTCTGAACCAGAGTGGGTCTTTTATTGATAAACAAGAATGCTCAGCAAAAATATCGATCTAGATTTGCCATACAATAGATGGTCAATAGAATCCCAGGACTAACTTGTAAACTATGGAAAGAAATTGGAATAGAAAAACTTTTAAACTTTATCCCTCCCCCGGGTCCCACTTTCCTAATTAAGTCCACAACATTTAGAAAATGTCTGAACTACAGAAAAATACGCTGATAGCATCACCTGTTGAATGCAAGAGGACTTGTTAGGAAATTTGGGTCAGGCAAAGCAGTGGTCTTGTGTGTTGACATCAACTGCATTGGTGCTTTGCAATAAAATTAGCTTGGGAACATTTTCAGAGTGTAGTCCAAGACAAGCCAGGAGTATTAGTGGCTTTGGTATTGAATGACTAGTCTGATTCAGTTTAGTTTCTAGCCAAAAGTGTTACAAAGATGCCAGTCCTGGAGATTTATTTGTTGGTTGAACAGTGGACTTCCCATCTTTAATGTAAAGGTTGTACTTCTGTGGACTTTGCATATGCCTTTCTCAAAATCTGATCAAATTGTTGGGGTGTATAATAAATTCGTAGATGTATGTTATTTGGTGATTAGACCAGTCTTCCTTTTGTTAAATGATTATTGTACATCATCCCTCATCTATGGACTATCCTTCAAAAGTATATGTAGAGACTGTTAGACAACCATCTGCATAATTCAACTCTTGTGCAGTTAAAAGTCGAAGAGTGTAGTGCTGGAAAAGCACAGCAGGTTAGGCAACATCTGAGGAGCAGGAGAATCGATGTTTTGGGCATGAGCCCTTCATCAGGAAGGGCTGATGAAGAGTTTATGCCCGAAATGTCGATTGTCCTGCTCCTCTGATGCTGCCTGACCAGCTGTGCTTTCCCAGCACCACACTCTTCGACTCTGATCTCCAGTCCTCACTTTCTCCCTCTCATGCAGTTAAAATTATTACATTCTTTTGTGTTCCCATTTCCTCACTGACCATTACCATATTTAGCTGTAACATGCATTTCTAAATGTGCCTTTGACAAAAACAGTCTGAGTAACTGGTCAAAACGTGGATAGCCACACATTGAGTTCTGATGTAACAAGGCAAATCCAGAGGTAAAATTATTTCTGAGGGGGTTGTGGGTCACGGGCTTCGATGGCTGCCAGCATGCCATATATAGTGTTCTTTAATGTAAACATCCCAACACAGTCACCAATGCTGGGTTAAGGAGGAAATGCACAATAGGCCAGGGAATTAGATTTTTGGAGGAAGCTAGGTACACTATGACTAAAGAGGAGCATATTACTTTGAAACAGTTCAGAGTTTCTTGTTACTAATCTTATAGCAATAGAAGTGACCAGAAGTATGGTGCAGTTTCAAGGGACTCGATTTCCCTGGCTTCTGCTTAGTATTTCCTATGATGTCACAACAAATGGAGTGTATGAATTGTGAATGTCTTGATACGAATGTGCTGAGTATTAAATATTTGATATACTTATATGGCAGAGCATTCTGCAGCAAGTTTGACTTGTTAATGAAAATTGACTGTCACTGGAGAATGGAATTTTCCCCACTTGGTTTCATTGGAATTACTGATCAACAAATCTTTGCCTGGTAAACTGTCTCTCTATCCATCGTCTCACTTGGAATGGTATTTAATACTTTTCCCTTGCACTGAAGCTAATTGGCCTTGACTGAGTTCAACACAGGCAGAAGTGAGGACTGCAGATGCTGGAGATCAGAGTCAAGATTAGAGTGGTGCTGGAAAAGCACAGCAGGTCAGGCAGCATCCAAGGAGCAGGAAAATCGATGTTCCGGCCAAATGCCGCCTTCAGGAGTTCGCTACTGGACAAACAAGATTTTAATTGGTTACTGGCACACCTATAGTTGCGTTTAGATAGAGTCCTAGAGATGTATGGCATGGAAACAGACCCTTTGGTCAAACTAATCCAGGCCGACCAGATATCCCAACCCAATCTAGTCCCACCTGCCAGTACCTGGCCCATATCCCTCCAAACCCTTCCTAGTCGTATACCCATCCAAATGCCTCTTAAACGTTGCGATTGTACCAGCCTCCTTCACTTCCTCTGGCAGCTCATTCCATACACATACCATCCTCTGTGTGAAAAAATTACCCCTTGGCTCTCTTTTATATCTTTCCCCTCTTACCCTAAACCTATGCCCTGTAGTTCTGGATTCCCTGACCCCAGGGGAAAATACTTTGCCTATTTACCCTGTCCCTCATAATTTTGTACACCTCTATAAGGTCACCCCTCAGCCTCTGATGCTCCAGGGCAAACAGCCCCAGCCTATAACTCACATCCTCCAAACCTGGCAACATCCTTGTACATCTTTTCGACAGTGGAATGCCCTGTGCTCAGTACTCTGACCAATTAAGGAAAGCATACCAATGTGCAGCTAATCAAAGCTGTATTGTAGTTCCTGTTTTAAATGATAAAGTATTTATCAACTTAAATAGGGGAAAAAAAGAACTTAGCGCTGCTAATGTTCCTTTAAAACAGTAATTTATATGTGAATACTCAATTAGTTCCAGCCCTCATACATAAACTGTGCTCCCCTTTGCCATTGATTTGAATGCTTTAACATGAAGAATGAGGTTGCAGATCGCCTGGATTTTCCGTATAACGTGCAGGCTTTGGGCTAGTTATCTTTTGCTCATTTAAAAGTCCGACAGGCTGTCCCAACAAAAGTGATCGATAACGTTTGGGGTACAGTGCTGGACGAGCAACATCAGACAAAAGGAGGAAACCATCCGGGCCGTCTCGGGTGTTCTACGTTCAAAGTGATTGCGGCTGATTAACGTCTCCATTTCCCACATCAGCTGGTCAGAGTTTCCAATCCACATCCTGATGAGCTGTGGCTCTGTGACCCACCGCTCCCTGTCGCCTTTATCAAATATGGCGGCCCAGGGCTCAGCTTGCCCTCAACACTGGGTGCAAACAAACGCGTTAGAATGACTATGTTTTATTCACTGAGGGTCATGATATAATGGCAGAGGTTCACAGCCCAGAAGGAGGCCCTTCGACCCCTCGAGTTATGTGCTGGTCAAAAAGTTCCACTTAACCATTGTGATCCCATCTTCCAGCACTTGGCATCACAATGGCACACCCATATTCTTCTTAAAACAACAAGATAATTCACTAATGTCCTGAACAATGTTAATGTGAAGTTATTTGCTGGAATAACAGACAAAATCTCCCAGAATGGGGAGGCAGACGGCGGTGCCAGTATCAAAGATGGCGGCGTCCCACGCACGTCGTGATGACGTCGGCAGGTTAACCCTTGAACCGGAAGGACCTTCCTCAGAACCACTCAGTCTGCACTGCAGCAGCCGCCGCTGTCGTCATGTCGGACAACGAGGACAAGTTAGTAACCGCCGAGAGCACGCTGTCTCCAGCACAAAGCCCGCAAACCGGACTCAGCCCCAGACACACACACACACACACACCGACAAACCGCCAGCTCACCCGGGGGGCAGCCGCCGCCTTCTCCACCACCCCCCCCCCCTCAATTTACCGGCACCTCCGTGAAGACACCGACCGAGGCCAACGGACAGCGGCTGAGGCGTCCCCGCTCCGAGCGCCCCCCTCCGCCCGGGCTGAGTCCCTGCTCCGAGCGCCCCCCTCCGCCCGGGCTGAGTCCCTGCTCCGAGCGCCCCCCTCCGCCCGGGCTGAGTCCCTGCACCTCCTGCTCCGAGCGCCCCCCTCCGTCCGGGCTGAGTCCCTGCACCTCCCGCTCCGAGCGCCCCCCTCCGCCCGGGCTGAGTCCCTGCACCTCCTGCTCCGAGCGCCCCCCTCCGCCCGGGCTGAGTCCCTGCACCTCCTGCTCCGAGCGCCCCCCTCCGCCCGGGCTGAGTCCCTGCACCTCCTGCTCCGAGCGCCCCCCTCCGCCCGGGCTGAGTCCCTGCACCTCCTGCTCCGAGCGCCCCCCTCCGTCCGGGCTGAGTCCCTGCACCTCCCGCTCCGAGCGCCCCCCTCCGCCCGGGCTGAGTCCCTGCACCTCCTGCTCCGAGCGCCCCCCTCCGCCCGGGCTGAGTCCCTGCACCTCCTGCTCCGAGCGCCCCCCTCCGTCCGGGCTGAGTCCCTGCACCTCCCGCTCCGAGCGCCCCCCTCCGCCCGGGCTGAGTCCCTGCTCCGAGCGCCCCCCTCCGCCCGGGCTGAGTCCCTGCACCTCCTGCTCCGAGCGCCCCCCTCCGCCCGGGCTGAGTCCCTGCTCCGAGCGCCCCCCTCCGCCCGGGCTGAGTCCCTGCACCTCCTGCTCCGAGCGCCCCCCTCCGCCCGGGCTGAGTCCCTGCACCTCCTGCTCAGAGCGCCCCCCTCTGCCCGGGCTGAGTCCCTGCACCTCCTGCTCCGAGCGCCCCCCTCCGCCTGGGCTGAGTTCCTGCTCCGAGCGCCCCCTTGCGCCCGGGCTGAGTCCCTGCACCTCCTGCTCAGAGCGCCCCCCTCTGCTCGGGCTGAGTCCCTGCACCTCCTGCTCAGAGCGCCCCCCTCTGCTCGGGCTGAGTCCCTGCACCGCCTGCTCCGAGCGCCCCCCTGCGCCCGGGCTGAGTCCCTGCACCTCCTGCTCAGAGCGCCCCCCTCTGCCCGGGCTGGGTCCCTGCACCTCCTGCTCAGAGCGCCCCCCTCTGCCCGGGCTGGGTCCCTGCACCTCCCGCTCTGAGCGCCCCCCTCTGCCCGGGCTAGGTCCCTGCACCTCCTGCTCCGAGCGCCCCCTCTGCCCGGGCTGGGTCCCTGCACTTCCTGCTCAGAGCGCCCCCCTCTGCCCGGGCTGGATCCCTGCTCAGAGCGCCCCCCTCTGCCTGAGCTGTGTCCCAGCACCAAATGTTGTGTGTTCCTCTGTTACCAATGGTTATAAGTCAACTGTTGCATCTCCCACCATCTCGCTGAACCCCCAGCCCACGAACCTGTCACTGGTGCTGGGGGTGAGGGGGGGAGGAATGTGCTCGAGATTCTGAGCAGTCTTGATGGGCTGAGTGGTCTCCTCCTGTTGCTGAAGTCTTGTGGATGGGTCAAAGTTTTGATAACTGGAGGCATCGATTAAGAAATGAAGGCAATTCTGTGGGGCCCTGGTTTAATGGAGATGTGAGGCTGCTTCATTGGAAAGCCAGGGCTGGGCCTGGTTTGGTAATTTTAATATATTTCTCTTTTTCTAATTCTAGTTTTGATGGAGATGATTTCGATGATGCCGATGAAGATGAAGGAATGGATGATCTGGACAATGCCGAGGAGGTGGGTGCCTGGAACAGCCAATATTCCCCTCCATACCTACATCATTCCAACAGAGAAGCTTTCTCTCGATTCTCCCCCACTCAGGATCTCACTCCTCCCTGTCTCCAGCTCCCTTTGATCCTACATCCCTTCCTGGATCACTGCATATCTCCTGTTCCCAACTTCCAGCACTGTACCATTTGCAGTTGTGCCTTCAACTACCTGGACCCCAAACTCTAGAATTCCCTCCCTGTCTCGACATCTCTCTATCTCTCCTTCATTAGGATACCCCTTAAAACCATCTCTTTTATTGAGGTTTTTGGCACAGCTTGTCTTTTTCTGAGGGTCATGTTTCATCCAACAATGACACGCAGTGGTGCACCTTTAACTGCTTTCCTGTCTTGATGAAGTTGAACTGGATGGTCAGGTTGTCTGGCAGAGAGGCTGCAGAGCCAGCTCCTGCTCCCAGCTCTGAATCCCTGTGTGTGTGCTGTATGACCGTAACTAACCTCTGATTTCCCCGGTCTGCTTTCAGGAAGACCGCGAGAATGTGGAGATTCTTCCCGCAACAGATGGCCAACAGGCCAATCAGAAAAGGATCACGACGGCATACATGACCAAGTATGAGCGAGCCCGTGTACTAGGCACACGTGCCCTTCAGATTGCGTGAGTACACCCAGGCCATTGTTCCTGAGCTAGTGGTGATCTTTGTTTTTCTTTATTCAGTCACAGGACGTGGACATGTCTGGCTGGGCCCAGTATTTATTGCCCAGTCCCTAGTTGCCCCCTTGAGAAGGTGGGGGTGAGCTGCTTTCTTGAACTGCTGCAGCCCACCTGTGTGGGTAGATCCACAATGCCCTTAGGGAGGGACCCAGCGACACTGAAGGAACGGCGATATATTTCCAAGTCAGGATGGTGAATGGCTTGGAAGGGAACTTGTGGGTGGGATGGCAATCTTCCCATTTACCTACTGCCCTTGTCTTTCTGGATGGATATGGTCGTGGGTTTGGAAGGTGCTGTCTGAGGATCTTTGATGAGTTTCTGCAGTACATCTTGTAATCGGTACGCACTGCTGCTACTGCGCGTCGACGGGGGAGGGAGTGGATGTTTGTGTGTGT
The DNA here is from genome assembly GCF_037043375.1 of Chiloscyllium plagiosum. Taxonomy (NCBI): domain Eukaryota; kingdom Metazoa; phylum Chordata; class Chondrichthyes; order Orectolobiformes; family Hemiscylliidae; genus Chiloscyllium; species Chiloscyllium plagiosum. The sequence continues at coordinate 4,285,871 of NW_028270171.1, forward strand.
GGTTCCGATTCAGCAGCTGCTTTGTGCTGGATAATGTCGAGCTGCTGTACAGGCATTTCTGCACCACTTTCCACAACCTTGGCACATCCCAGAGCACTGTACGGCCAACAAAGTGCCTTTTGAATGTATTTAGCTATAGTTGGAATATAGGAATCTCAGCCACCAATTGGCATACAGCCAGCTCCCATAGTAATGTAAATACCTCAGTCTCCTCCATCTCCATCACCTTTGGTCATCTGCCTTGCCTTTTACAGGTTTTGCATGTAAACTAATTGATTGGAAATAATGGGTGATTCACTCATGGTGATTAATAGATGAAAAAATAAACTGCAGCTGATTTGGTGATGGTAAAAATAACTGTTTAGTTGTACATGGAATCTGTTCATAGAATCCCTACAGTGTGGAAACAGGCCCTTCAGTCCAACAAGTCCACACCAACCCTCTGAAGAGTAACCCACCCAACCCCATTCCCCTACCCTATTACTTCACATTTCCCCCTGACTAATGCACCTAACCTACACATCTCTGAACACTATAGGCAATTTTGCATGGCCAATTCACACAAACCTGCACATCCTTGGACTGTGGGAGGAAACCGGAGCACCCTGGTGCTGTGAGGCAGCAGTGCTAACCACTGACCCACCCCAAGATCACTTCTGGATATAAGCAAAATAAAAGGTGCTCAGAGAATCTTTTAAGAGTCTGTTTGAGGCACGAATATATGGCAGGACTTGGAGACTTATGATGACGACAGGTCATAACCTAAAAGATAGAGACAAACCATTTGAGGGGGATATGAGGGAAAGAGGAGTGGAAATCGGTGAGTGTTTGAGTCTAAAAGGTTCGGGTCATGATGGGTGCTAGCAACTGGATAGGTGGATGTTTGCTTCAGGGTACGAAGCAAAGGCGGAAGGAAGTCAGCTATGATCAAGGTGAATGGTGAGAATGGTTCGAGGTGTTCACTGGTCTTTGATGTGATGAATTGCCCTCCTCTGATGTTTCATGGACATTCTTGCCAGCTCAGAGCTACTAAAAGAGCAACCTGCGATTCCTTAGTCTCTCTCTCGCTCTCTCTCACTTTCTCGCTCTCTCTCTCTCACTTTCTCGCTCTCACTCTGTCTCTCTCTCTCACTCTGTCTCTCTCATTCACTTTCTCACTTCCTCCCTCTCACTCTCCCTGTCTCACTCTCTCCCTTTCCCTCTCTCTCACTCTTTCTCACTCTCACTTCCTCCCTTTCCCTCTCTCTCTCACTCCCTCCCTTTCCCTCTCTCTCTCTCACTCTCTCTCTCACTCTCTCTCTCCCTCTCTCACTCCCTCCCTTTCCCTCTCTCTCACTCCCTCTCTCTCTCTCTCTCTCTCTCCACAGGATGTGTGCACCAGTCATGGTGGAGCTGGAAGGAGAGACAGACCCCTTGCAGATTGCAATGAAGGAGCTGAAGTAAGTAGCAGCACTAATGCAGGACCCATGAACCATGTTTACACAACAATGACAATTGTAACACGGCCACCATTGGACTAGCTTTTTATTCCAGATTTTTATTAAGTTTAAGTTTGTCTGTCCGCAGTGAGCATTAGTCTGGGGCGTTCACTCTGGCTGGCTCACCTTGTATTGACTTTAAACTGTCTGTTTTTAACTGGATTGGTTTTCTTAAGTTGTTTCATGAGGGTTGAGGGGAATAAAATGTGACAGCATGGAGACCATCCGGCCCATTGTGTCCCAGAGTTTACTCATCAATTTGTTCCACTTCACCTTCCCTATTGCTTGATAAATTTAATCAGTTTCAAGTATCTATCCCAGAGCCATTGAAAAGGGTATTGACCTTGCCTGCAACCCACTTTCAGACACACTGTCCCAGACCACAGCAATGTGCTGTGTAAACATATCAATTGTCATCTCCCCTTTCATCCTTTTGCAATGACTTAACCTCCTGTCCTCTGTCATTGGTAAACAATCTATAATTATAGTTTATCATAGATTATTTTAACCATCTCTATCATATCTGCCCCTCACCTCCTTGGCTCAAATGAGACCTGCCTTTCCTTGCAAACTTAACATTGAGTCATCTGACAAATACAAATGAGAAAAGTAGCTGAGAGAGTCTTGGTTTAAAGCTTCACATTAAGTTCCCTTGTTCTTGTATCTACCATATTAACAACGTTGACTGAGTCTCCCGGATTTGTAACTGATTTCTGTTTGTTCCATGCCATTTTGAGAGGATCAGTCACTTCCTTGAAGCCTCTCATGGTTTCTGGGTCTGAGCAGCTCAGGATATTAATGGCCTTCCTCAGCTGTGTCTCCCCCTGCCTAGGGTTAGACACTGACCATGAGGCTGCACTATGTGAGCAGTTGCTTCACATAAAAAACAACAGCAGGCTGCTTCAGGGAGGAATTTGATTGCTCACTCAAGCACAATGGACTGAATGGCTGCAGCTTTCCAGAATGGAAGGTTTCAGGTTCACACCTTAGACTTGGCACGTGGTTTTAGCGGAGGTTCCAGCCATCTGCTGGGGCTGCACTTCGGAAACTGCTGGCCTCTTGGTTGAGACACAAATACCCCAGAGGTCTCCTGGCACAATTTGGAGAAGGGCTGGGTATTATCCCACTGCCCTGGGCTACCATTCCTTCTAGAACCTTACACCGTTATCAGATTGAATAGCCTGGTTACTAATCTGCAGTTTCCTCTACTCACAATGGCAGCGATGCTCAAAGGATCAGCGAGCACTGAAGGAGCACATTCGGGCCAGACCCAAGTGATCACATTTGTCCCGTTTCCATCCTGCTCATCGCTGTCAGCTTGCAAACACCATCTCTTCAAATAAATTATCTAATCTGCTTTGGAAAGTTCCGACTGAATCTTCTTCCACTGCTATTTGAGACAGCTCAGTTTTGCAAGAACACCTCACCCAGCTCTTGCCAACTCCTTTCAGTCTGCGTCCCTGAACGACCTTTCTGCTTTTTGAAGTGGTGTCTCCTTATTCCCCTCAGAGTTTGTGATTCTGATAACAGTTTTAAATAGTCTGTTACTGTTTAAAATGGACCTAAGGGGCAAATTTTTCATGCAGAAGGTATGTGTATGGAATGAGCTGCCAGAGGAAGTGGTGGAGGCTGGTACAATTACAACATTTAAAAGGCATCTGGGTGGGTACATGGATAGGAAGGGTTTGGAGGAATATGGGCCAAGGGCTGGCAAATGGGACTAGATTAGTTTAGGATATCTGGTCGGCATGGACGAGTTGGACTGAAAGGTCTGTGTCCGTGCTGTACATCTCTATGACTCTAAGAGCCACCCTCAGTAACAATATTATGCACATATCCTTCCATAACCATAAACACTGTTATCCAGCGATGTCAGCTGTAAATGGGTCATCTGCATCTGTTTCAGAAGGTGAGTGAGAACCAGTTGTGTCAATTCAGATCTGTCGTTTTTCCCAGAGCACGGAAAATTCCAATCATTATCCGAAGGTACCTGCCAGACGGTAGCTACGAGGACTGGGGAGTGGATGAATTGATCATTGCAGATTGACCCCCGCTCGCTGCTGGGGCACTTCCCACCTTTCTTGTGTTTAAATGTTCTTTATATTTTTACTGTGAATTTTTGTAAAATAAACGTTCCTCTGAACTGTCAGGGCTTCTGATTCTGTGCCATGTTTGAGAGACTCGATGTTAAAGGTGTGGCTCCAAATTCAAAAGGGAACAGGGCTGGTGGTTAATTTGCCACCAAGTGGGCAGTCTCGGGCAGACACAGGCACCGAGAAAGGACAAGGAGCAGCAGAGTGCACCCAGTACACTGGCATCATGCTATCCCTATCCTGGGCATAGTGCAGAGGGAGCTTTACTCTGTGCCTAATCCTGTGCTGTCCCTGTCCTGGGAGTGTTTGTGCTGTCAGGGGAACACACTGTTACCGTTCGATATGAGTATGATGGAAGAGGAGTATTTATTTGAGACTGAATCAGCTATTTCAAATTAAAAACCATTGGAGAGTTGTTGATGTTGTCGCCCTCAAGTGGACACAATGTTGAACTGCTGGAATCTCGCAGACATTTTCTCTCTGATCAGAGATGAAGAGGGTGTCAGTACCTGGGATTGTGATTGGCTGAGGGCCTTTTGTTTTCTTCTCTATATTTTATTATGATATATTCACCGATCTTTCTCGGTTTAGAATCACTCAATCTAATTGAACCTCCTTCTTGAACCTCAGCAGTTTGTGTGGTGAATGTGGCCCCTCTGATGCTCGGAGAATTGAAGTAAAATTATATTTCCACTGGGCCTTTCCCAAACTTTCTTCCTTGGAAAGACTCTTCGAAGTGTGACCACTATTGTAATATTGGATGTATGTTAATAAAATTGTAGACAGCAGTGAGACAGTGATCAGAGATTTTATTTTTGTGGGTGTTGATTGGGAAACATGTATTGGTCAGAGCACTGGGGACATCTCCCTTGCTCTTATTTGAAGTTTTGACCTTGTGATTTTCTAAATCCACCTGAGATGGCAGAGCCTCAGTTAAGGTCAATCCCAAAAAATGGCCCTTCCAACAGTACAGGTCGAATGGGCAGACACCTGGCCGATGAATTTCAATGCAGAGAAACGTGAGGTGGTGCTTGCTGGGAGAAGAAACACAGAGAGACAATACAGGCTCAATGATCCAACTTTGAGGGGAGTACAGGAGCTGAGGGACCTCTGGGTTCAAGCTGACCAGGCAAGCTGAAACAGTTGTTACAAAGGCTTATAGGATCCTCATAGGGTTTATAAATAGAGGCATAGGGTATAAAAACAAGGGTGTGATAGTACATCTCTACAAATCAATGGCCAGACGACATTTGGAGAATTGTGTTCTGTTCTGGGCACTTAGTTAAGGAAGGATGTTATAACCCTGGAGATTATACAAGGGGGAGATACCGGAATGATCCCAGGAATGAGGGATTTTAGATACAAGGAAAGATTAGAGAGATTTAGGCTTCTTCTCCTTGGGGCAGAGAAGATTAAGAAGTGACCTTATTGAGGTGTTCCAAATGATGAACAGTTTCGACAGGGTAAAGGAGGGTGTTCTGTTTCTACCAGTTGGTATGTCAGTAACTAGGGAGACACAATTTCTAGATTGTCAGCAAGAGAGCTGGGAGTGAGATGAAGAGAAACTTCCTTACTCCAAGAGATGTTGGGATTTGGAATGCGCTGCCTGGGAGAGTGGGGGAGGTGGATTCCATGGGAGGTTTCAAAAGAGAGCTGGATATATGGCTGAAAGGGATGAAGTTAGAGGGCTATGGAGAGAGGGCTGGAGAGTGGGGCTAGCTGGGTAGCTCTTTCAGGAGCTGGTACAGACATGATGGGTCAAATGGCCTCCTGTCCTGTAAAACTTTATGATTCTACTTCTTCAGGCACTGGGCATGTCATCCTGGATGTTGTCAACATGCTTCTGGAGCAGGATTGAACCTCAGACTCATGTGAGAGTGTTGCCCCTTGAACCACAACTGGCTGCATGCTCAGAGAAACCATGCACTCAGACCCAGTGGTGTGCTGCTGTCTCCAAATCCCCAAAGACTATAATCGAGTGGGAAAGCAATGCCAAACAGCGTGTTTTAGAGGCGATGTGAACTTCATCTGAGGGTTTGAACACCATTCACCAGATCACTCAACAAAAAACTGCAGCTGTTGGAAATCAGACACAAAACCAGAAATTGCTGGAGAAACTCAGCAGGTCCAGCAGTATCTGTGGAGAGAAATCAGAGTTAACATTTAGGGTCCAGTGACATTTCTCCAGAACCCAGAGTCTGCGAGAAAGACAGAAGGAGGAGGTGATCGCTGAGATGGAACACTTGGAATGAGTCTGGTTTCCATCTGGCATTTCTCCACCCAACTGATCTATACCTTACTGTATTCTTTAACAATCCACAACTCCACCAAACCTTTTGTTGTCTGCAAACTTACTAATCAGCCCACCTACATTTTCATCCAAATCATTCTTGTATATTACAAACAACAGCAATCCCAGCACGGACCCTTGCAGAACACTGCTGGTCACAGAACTCCAATCAGAAAAGCATCCCTCCACAACTACCCTCTGTCTTCTATGACCAAGCCAGCATTATATTAAACTACCAACTCACTGCAAATCCCTGGTGTCTTAATCTTCTCGACCAGTCTACCATGTGGGATCTTGTCAAATGCTTTAGTAAATGAGAGATGTTGCATTTTGGTATCATAAATTCAGTGTCACTTCATTTTAAAAAAAATTAATCTATTTTTGTAATCAGCCTGTTCAGAGATGTAATTGCGCACCTCTGGGGCAGCTGGGACTTCCCGTCCAGGGCTCAGTACACTGCCGCTGCACATTGATATGGTCCTCATGTCACTTCTTCACAGAGACCTGTGATACAGAATGTGTTGAATTGAGTAAAATCATGAGGGGTGTGGATAGGATAAATAGACAAAGTCTTTTCCCTGGGGTGGGGGAGTCCAGAACTAGAGGGCATAGGTTTAGGGTGAGAGGGGAAAGATATAAAAGAGACCTGAGGGGCAACCTTTTCATGCAGAGGGTGGTACATATATGGAATGAGCTGCTCGAGGAAGTGGTGGAGGCTAGTATAATTACAGCATTTAAAAGGCATCTGGATGGGTATATGAATAGGAAGGGTTTAAAGGGATATGGGCCAAGTGCTGGCAAATGAGACTAGATTAGGTTAGGGATATCTAACTCTATGAGTCAGAGAATTAACGCATCCTGGTCCATGAAGGCTCCTAGTCAGTAGCAGTCTGTTGGGGTTTTGGGAGTCAGATATGGGGAATCTTCCTGTTTGAACTGAGGAAATCCCTCTCTGGGCACCTTGAATAAGACTGAGGCCCCTCTCTAGGATTTTGCAGGTTAAGGGGTCTTCAAGATATTAGCAGGAAAAGACAGGGCAGATAAACTATTTCCACTGGTCTGTGATTCTAGAACTAGGATTCATAGTCTAAAGGTTAAGGCCAGAGAATTCAGGAGAGACATGAGGAAGTATTTCTACACACACAGTATAGGAGAATTTCAGAACTCTCTCCACAAATGGCAGTTGATGCTAGGTGAGTTAATTTTAAATCTGAGCTAGTTTTGGTTTTGTTAAGCAGAGGTATTAAGGGAGATGGACCCAAGGTGTATAGAGTTAGGCCACAGATCAACCATGATCTCATTGAATGGTGGGATAGGTTTGAGGGGCTGAATGGCTCCCTCCTGGTTCTGTGTTCCCTCTTCTTGAGATAAAACTCAAAAGCCAATACTGACTGAATAGGTAAATGGTGACAAGCTGGAGCTATGTGACCAGGTTAGTAGCATTGTCATCCTTGGAGTCAGATGGCCTGGAGTTCAATCCCCACTTCAGGACTTGTACTTTGTTCTGAGGTGAGATGTCTTTCGACAGATAAGTGGTTAAAGCAGGTATGTTGGCTGCTGTTGGTTCAGGTTGGTGCTCTGGGTTCTGTGGTACTGTGTGGGAACAGGGACGTCTCCCTGCATCCTGGCCAACATTATTTTCTGAACCATCACAACCAGAAATAGACACTGCTCACATTCACCTCATCCTTTAGAAAAAATTTGCCCAAACTGAACTCTGTTGAGTCAACATGAACCATTAGGAGCCAAACTGAACCCAGCCTAGAACAAAAATATATGCCATTGGTATAAACAAAAGACAGATATTTGTATTTGGAAATGCGAATATCAAATTTTGTTTTGATAACGTTCATGTGAAGTGCCTTGGGAAAGTACAGTACACTGAAAGTGCTTTCTTAGTTTAATAAATGATGCACACCAATTTAGGACTGCTAATGCTGGAGATCAGAGTCAAGATCAGAGTGGTGCTGGAAAAGCACAGCAGGTCAGGCAGCATCCCAGGAGCAGGAAAATCAACGTTTTGGGCAGGAGCCCTTCATCAGGAATGGATTGCAGATGAAGGGCTCCTGCCCAAAACATCGATTGACCAATTCACTCTTATTTAACCCAGGAGAATTGTTAAATTGTTTAAAGGGAGTCTATCTGTAAACAATTGTAACAGAAGTGAGATGGGAAAGATATAAAAGAGACCTAAGGGGCAACATTTTCACGCAGAGAGTGGTACGTGTATGGAATGAGCTGCCAGAGGAAGTGGTGGAGGCTGGTACAATTGCAACATTTAAGAGGCATTTGGATGGGTATATGAATAGGAAGGGTTTGGAGGGATATGGACCGGGTGCTGGCAGGTGGGACTAGATTGGGTTGGGATATCTGGTTGGTATGGACGGGTTGAACTGAAGGGTCTGTTTCCATGCTGTATATGACTCTATGACTATATGTGGTTTGCATGGGTTCTGAAAAATTTAGTGTCAGAATAATATTAATGACAAAGTCAGCAGCGCAGGGTGAGGGAAATACTTGGTGAGTGAGATTGCACCTAGACCTGTATTGGAGCAGTACTGATGATTGAGGGAACCAAAAAACACTGGAGATCACAGCGGGTCAGGCAGCATCCGTGGAGAGAGAGTGAGCTCACGTTTCGAGTCTGGGTGACTCTTCATCAGAGCTGATGTGAAGTGTGGAGGGGGCAGCATTTTATGCTGTGCAGGGGTGGGGGGGTGTGTGGATGGAGTGCTGGGGAGAAAGGCTGGTGATAGTTCAGATGAAGTGATCAGAATGTGAGAGTTGCAGAACAATGGGCGTGTCTCCTACCAGACCGGGAAGGACAGACAGTCCCACTGGTGTGGGGGGAGGACATGGTGACAGAGAATGTAACAAGGGAACCTAAAAGAAAGGGAAGGAGTGGGTTCACAATTTGAAGGTGTTGAGCTCAGTATTAACTCCAGAAGGCTGTAAAGTGCCTTGCCTGAAGGTGAGATGTTGTTCCTCCAGTTTGTGCTAGGATTCACTGGAGCACTGCAGCATGCTGAGGACAGACATGTAGGCGTAAGCAGCACGCTGTGTTAAAATGACTGGCTACACAAAGGTCACAGTCATGCTTGCGCATGTAGCGGAGGTGTTCCACAAAGTGGTCACCCAGTCTGCGTTTGGTTTCTCCAGTGTAGAGTAGGCCACATTGCGTGCACTGAATACAATACACAAGGTTGTGACTGAGGTGTAGTTACTGACTAATTGGCATCAAATTGCCAGTGACAGATCCTGTGGAGGGTGATCAGATTGTAACGTATGTCAAGACTCTTAGAGAGGATAGAGGAGAAAGTGAGGTCTGCAGATGCTGGAGATAAGAGCTGAAAATGTGTTGCTGGAAAAGCGCAGCAGGTCAGGCAGCATCCAAGGAGCAGGAGAATCGACGTTTCCTGAAGAAGGGCTTATGCCCGAAACGTCGATTCTCCTGTTCCCTGGATGCTGCCTGACCTGCTGCGCTGTTCCAGCAACACATTTTCAGCTCTTAGAGAGGATGGGCAGGTTGATGGCAAATGCTGTTCGATGTGAAGTTTATTGAAATTGTCCAGTAGCTTAAGGATACATTTCCGATATGGAGAGATATTAAACTCAGGTGAAAAGACAGGAGAAACTGGTGTTTAAAATATTGTGAAGCATTACACATTAGGGTCAGGATGACGGAGGGTTTGTATGGTGACCAAAGGCTAAACAGGCTGGGTCTCTACTCCCTGGAGTTTCGAAGAATGGGAGTTGATCCCATTGAAACATCTCGGAGTCTGAAGGGGTTTGACAGGGTGGATGCTGAGAGGGTGTTTCCCATCAGGAGAGAGTCTCGGAGCAGAGGGCACAGTCTCAGAATAAAGGGGCACCAATTTAAGACTGAGCTGAGGAGGAATCTCTTCTGTCAGAGGGTTCAGAGTCTTTGGAACTCCTTGCCACAGAGAGAGCTGTGGGGGCAGAGGCCTTGTATATGTTTAAGGCTGAGATCGATTCTTGATCAGGAGGGAAATGAAGGGTTACGGGGAAAGGACAGGAAAGTGGACTTGAGTGTTGGTTCAGCCATGACCCTATTGAATAGCAGAGCAAGCTCAAGGGGCTGAATGGCCTATTCCAGCTCCTATTTCTTATCATCTTATTATTTGCCACACAGAAACAGGCCGTTCAGCCCAATTGACCTAGACTATATATTTATGCTCCATATAAATCTCACTCTGCTCCATCTAATGCCCCCACCAAATAGAGGGGGCCTTTATATTTGCCTCACTATTCTTTATGGTAGTGCGTTGCATATTCCCCTCACCACTCTCTGGGCAAAGCTGTTTCTATGGAATTCTCTGTTGGATTTATTTGTATTTATGGCCTCAGCCTGGTTTTGGCCACAAATGAAAACAGCTTTGCTTCATCAACCCTTTTGTATAGAACATAGAACGGTACAACACAGGAACAGGCCCTTCGGCCCACCATATCTGTGCTGACCATGAAGCCGTTGTAAACTAATCCCATCTGCCTACACATGGGCTATATCTCTCTATTTCCTACCTCTACATGTGTCTGTCTAAATATCTCTGAAACATTGCTATTGTATGTGTTTCTACCACCTCCCTGGTAGAACATTCCAGGAACCTACTGAACTCTGTGTAAAAACCTTGTCTCGCACATCTCCTTCAAACTTTCCCCCCCTCACCTTAAACCTATGACCCCGAGTATTTGACAGTTCACCCCTGGGAAAAAAGACTCTGACTGTCCACCCTATTTGTGTCTCTCACAATTTTATTTACTACGACAGCTCACCCCTCAGCCTCTGACTCTCTGGTGAAGACAATCTAAGTGCATCCAACCTCTTCTTATAGCGAATACCCTCCAATCCAGGCAACATCCTGGGAAACCTCTTTAGCAGCCTCTCTAAAGCCTCTACATCCTTCCTATAGTGTGGGTGACCAGGACTGCACACAGCTGCATACAGTTTCACAGCTGCAACATGACATGACAGATCTTTTACACTCAAAGCCCTGACCGATGAAGGCAAGCATGGATAGGGTTAATAGCCAAAGTGTTTTTTTTCCCAGGGTAGGGGAGTCCAGAACTAGAGGGCATAGGTTTAAGGTGAGAGGGGCAAGATTTAAAAGGGACCTAAAGGGCAACTTTTTCACACAGAGGGTGGTGCGTGTATGGAACCAGCTGCCAGAGGACGTGGTGGAGGCTGATACAATTACAACATTTAAAAGGCATCTAAATGTATATGAATAGGAAGAGTTTATAGGGACATGAGCCAATTGCTGGCAAATAGAACTAGATTAATTTAGGATATCTGGTCAGCATGGACAAGTTGGACTGAAGGGTCTATTTCCGTGCTGCACATCGCTATGACTCTGACTTTAAGAAAATACAGACTTAAGATAATTGTTAAAAAAAACTGAGGGGGAGATGGCAATATGGTCTGGAATTGAAAATATATTTACAATCTGGAATGCAGTGCCTGAAGGGATATCAGAAGCAGATTGAACAGAAATGATTGAAAGGTAATTGGATTAAATATTTGAAAAGGTGCGATACGCAGGGATGCAGCTGATTGGCTGGCTCATGGGAAGGGCCAGCCCCAGCGCTGTGAGCAGAGTGGCCTCATTCTGTGCTGTATCGTTCTCGGGTTTAATATCTCCCCTCCCACCTGCTCGAATGGTTCAGCAGCAAACACGACATCACCTCAGCGATCCCGTCCCCAGACTGTTTACTCCTTTCCTTTATTGGTGACTTTCTTTCTTCCCTCGTGTGTCACAGGCGGTGCATTGTGCTCCAGGGGACTTGAGCTGGTTGTCATGGAAACGCCCAATTTCCTTTCGGAGAGCGGGAGAGAAGTTGGCTGCAGGGGCTTCCCAGGGATATCAGCACACAGCTTCATAAAACCAGCCATTGTTCCATCTCCCACTGATACCCTTGCTGCCTCTATCAATTGGAAATATCTCTTACACTTCCCATCTGTGAAGGAGAACTCAGAGAGAGAGGATTGATGTCAGACACAGTGACAGTTCCCTCATCGCCGGGATGTAGCTGACCAAATCTCAGCTCAATTTAACCGTTTGGGGAACGGTGGGGGGAATGGCTGAAGGTGACAGAGGGTCAGGAGGTATGGAGGATTGTGCAGTGGGAATGTGGAGCGCACTCCCTCAGGGAGAATAACCGAGGGACATTTAAGAGGAAATCAGATAAACTCATAAGGAAAAAAACACACAAGGGTGATGGGAGGAGGATTGTTTGGAGCATAAATACGAGGAGGACTAGTTGGGCTGAATGGCCTGTTTCTGTGCTGCAATATTCTATGTCATTTGGAATGGAATGAGCTGTTTCTGAGCTACCAAATTCAAAGGGCAGTCGCCTGGTCTTTTACATCCAGCTTCAGGAGTCTCTGAAAAGGTGGATCCCTCCTCCACATCCTTCTGGAGAGAGGAGCACTTCCGAGGCATCTCGCACGGATTAGGCTGTATCTCTTGAGGAAAAGGGATTGGCTATACTTTGGTGAATAAAGCACTTTCATCCAAGCCAAAAGATTGTGGGTTTGACCCCCTAATCCAAGAATCTGCTCAGAAAATATCTGGGTGGAATGGCCCCATGGGTAAACCCAGTGGGATCTGTTGACCATCTGAAATGGACCACTCAGTAAGATCTCAACAGGTGACCCAGTCATGATGCCATTGGTGTGTGTGAGGGTGTGAGTGTGTTTGTGTGTGCATATGTGAGAATGCGTGCATATGTATATGTGTGAGAGAGAGTGTGAGCATCTGTGTGTGAGTGTGAGCATGTATGTGTTTGCATGTGAGAGAGTGAGAGCGTGTGTGTGAGCGCATCTGTGTGAGAGTGAGTGTGAGACTGAGTGCATGTGTGTGAGTGTGTATGAGTGCATGTGTGAGTGAGAGAGTGTGTGTGGGAGTGTGTGTGAGAGTGTGTTTGTATGTGAGTGAGAGTGTGAGAGTGCATGAGTGAGAGTGTGTGTGTGTGAGTGCATGTGTGTTTGACAGAGCGCGTGCGTGTCTGTGCGTGAGTGTAAGTGAGAATGCGTGAGTGTGTGTGTGTGTGAGTGAGAGTGTGTGAGAGAGAGTGTGTGAGAGAGAATGTGTGTGTGTGTGAGAGTGTGTGTGAGAGTATGTGTGTATGTAATGTGTGTGAGTGTGAGTGAGTGTGTGTGTGAGTGAGAGTGTATGTGAGTGTGTGTGAGTACGTGTGTGTGCATGTGCGTTAGTGTGAGAGTAAGTGTGTGTGCTTGTGTGTGTGTGTGTGTGTGAGAGTGAGTGTGAGAGTGTGCGTGTGTGGGTGTGTGTGTTTGGAACCTTGCGCAGTAAAGCTGCTGTGTTTCCCACGTTCTGACAGTGACTGCACGCCTTTACTAGGATGGTCCTGAGGGTATGAAATATAAGTCTTCGCTTTGACACACTCTAAAGGAACAGGTTTCAGGACTCTTTAAAAACAGGTGAAATTATGTATCTTCAGTTTTAATGCCCGGACTGTGGACACTTTATTGGCTGAGCCTGATGGAATAACTCCCATAAACATGCAGTCCCTCTAGCTCAGGTTACCATGACACTGCACTTTGTGTTAAGATAAATTACTTCCCTGATTTCACATGGAAACATCTTGGCCTAGTTTTAAAATTCCATCTCCTTTCACTTTTCAATAAATTCCTGCAAATACTAAAGCAAGCCATTTGGCCCTACTGCTCTGTGCTAGTGTTCACCCTGCACATGAGCTCCTCCCCTCCCCTCAGTGTATTAGCCGTCCCTTGTTTTGGATTCCCCAGCTCGAGTAGATTGTTTCTCTCGCTCTTCCCCGTTGTCCTTTCGAAACTGCGCCCAGATGATTGCTCGGCTTTATAAACTCCAGAGGACACAAACCAGTTGGTGCACTTCCTCATTTAACCCCATCCCTCCTCCTATCCCTGGTGAATTGGTGCTGTACCCTGTGTAAGGCCAGTTAATCTGACTGAAAGTGCCTGGAAATGAACACTGTTACCCCTCAGAGTATTCCAGTGAGGAATAGGGGCGTATTGGACCCAAGGACAAAGGAACAGAAATAACACCATTCAGCCCATTGAGGCTGCTGCACCTTCAATCATGGCTGATAAGTTTCTCAACCTCATTCTCCCACTTTCTCCCCATAAGCATTGATCCCCCTGATACTCAAGAACAGATTGACCATGAGAAATTCAAATTGTAGTTACTCACTTTGAAGAGTTTGAGGTGTTTCTCTGGAGGCTGTATATGTTAAAGTTTCAGCCTTATTCTGAATACCACATCAGACCATTTGGCCCTGCTATTCTGTACTGACTAATGGGGATGCACCAGCTGACACCCAGTTTAGGAGATGAATACAGGGACAGTATCATAGAGTCATACAGTACGGAAACAGATCTTTCGGCCTAAATGCTCTGTACTGGTGTTTAAGCTCCAAATGGGCTTCCTCCCAGCCCCTCTTCATCTCCCCCACATCACATTGTCCTTTCTCCCTCGTCTTTATCCAGCTTCCTCTTAAATGCAGCAGTTTAACTCATCACACTTCCCGTGGGTGTGAGGTCCACCTTCTCCCCACTCTCTGCGTCCCAACCTTACTCTTGAATTCCTGTTTGGATGATCCCAGAACCAAACACTCTCTCTCTCTCTTTCTCTATCTGGGATAGCACTGCTGCCTCTTGGCACCAGGGACCCAGGTTTGATTCCATCCTCGGGCAACTGTCTGTGTTGAGTTTGCACGTTCTCCCCGTGTCTGTGTGGGTTTACTCTGGGTGCTCCTGTTTCCTCCCACAATCCAAAGATGACAAGAATCTCTTGTCAAGAGGAAGAAGGAGGCTTATGTAAAGATGAAACGTGAAGACTCAGTTAGGGTGCTTGAGAGCTATAGGTTAGCCAGGAAGGACCTAAAGAGAGAGCTAAGAAGAAGCAGAAGGGGACATGAGAAGTCTTTGGCAGATAGGATCAAGGAAAATCCTAAAGCTTTATATAGGTATGTCAGGAATTAAAAAATGACTAGAGTAAGATTAAGGCCAGTCAAGGAGAGTAGTGGGAAGTTGTGCATGGAGTCCGAGGAAATAGGAGAGGTGCTAAATGAATATTTTTCGTCAGTATTCACATAGGAAATAGACAATGTTGTTGAGATACAGGCTATTAGACGAGATAGGATTGAAGTTCATAAGGAGGAGGTGTTAGCAATTCTAGAAAGTTTGAAGATACATAAGTCTCCTGGGCCAGATGGGATTATCCTAGGATTCTTTAGGAAGCCAGGGAGGAGATTGCTGAGACTTTGGCTTTGATCTTTATGTCGTCATTGTCTACAGGAATTGTGCCAGAAGACTGGAGGTTAGCAAATGTTGTCCCCTTGTTCAAGAAGGGGAGTAGAGACAACCCTGGTAATTATAGATCAGTGAGCATTACTTCGGTTGTGGGTAAAGTGTTGGAAAGGATTACAAGAGATAGGATTTATAAACATCTAGACAGGAATAAGTTGATTAGGGATAGTCAACATGGTTTTGTGAAGGGTAGGTCATGCCTCATTAACCTTACTCAGTTCTTTGAGGTGACCAAACAGGTGGATGAGAATAAAGCGGTTGATGTGGTGTGTATGGATTTCAGTAAGGCACTTGATAAGGTTCCCCATGGTAGCCTATTGCACAAAATACAGAGGCATGGGATTGAGGGTGATTTAGCAGTTTGGATCAGAAATTGACTAGTTGTAAGAAGACAGAGGGTGGTGGTTAATGGGAAATGTTCATCCTGAAGTTCAGTTACTAATGCGGTACCGCAAGGATCTGTTTTGGGGTCACTGCTGTTTATTATTTTTATAAATGACCTGAATGAGGGCGTAGAAGGATGGGTTAGTAAATTTGCAGATGACATTAAGGTTGGTGGAATTATGAGCAGTGCTGAAGGATGTTGCAGGCTACAGAGGGACATAGAGCTGGGCAGAGAGGTGGCAAATGGAGTTTAATGTGGAAAAGTGTGAGGTGATTCACTTTGGAAGGAGCAACTGGAATGCAAAGTACTGGGATAATGGTAAGATTCTTGGTAGTGTAGATGAGCAGAGGGATCTCAGTGTCCATGTGCAGAGACCCCTGAAAATTGTCACCTAAGGTTGCTAGTGTTGTTAAGAAGGCGTGTTAGGTTTATTGGGAGAGGGATTGAGTTTCGGAGCCATGAAGTCATGTTGCAGCTGTACGAAACTGGGGTGGCTGTACTTTGGGTATTGCGTATAGTTCTGGTCACTGCATTATAGGAAGAATGTGGAAGCATTGGAAAGGGTTCAGAGGAGATTTATTAGGATGTTGCCTGGTATGGAGGGAAGGTCTTCTGAGGAAAGGCTGAGGGACTTGAGGCTGTTTTTGTTGGAGTGAAGAAGGTTGAGAGGTGACTTAACAGAGACATATAATAATCAGAGGGTTAGATAGAGTGGACAGGGAGAGCCTTTTTCCTCGGATGGTAATGGCTAGCACAAGGGGACATAGCTTTAAATTGAGGGGTGATGGATATAGGACAGATGTCAGAGGTAGTTTCTTTACTCAGAGAGTAGTAGGGGCGTGGAACAGTAGTAGACTCACCAACTTTAAGGGCATTTAAATGGTCAAAGGGAATACATATGGACGAGAATGGAATAGTGTAGGTTAGATGGGCTTCAGATTGGTTCCACAGGTCAGCGAAACATTGAGGGCCGAAGGGCCTGTACTGCGCTGTAATGTTCTATGTGGAGGTTCGGGTGGATTGTCCCTGGGAAATACAGGGTTTACAGGGATGGACTGGGGAGGTGAATCTGGGTGAGATGCTATTTGGTGGGGTTAATAAGCACTCAATGGGCTGAATGGCCTGCTTCCGGGTATAGGGATTCTATTCTATGGTTCTCTCTCTCCCCATTCAGAATTTCACACTTTGACCCTCAGTCTGACTGACCGTAGCTTCTTCCATGTACCCTTATATCTGTAAGGTTGGATTTACTGTGCAGACTTGGCGAATTTCAAAGTTAGCATCAGGCCAGCAATACTTGACCTCAGTTGCACCAGGATTGGGAAGGGAGAGGAAGACAAGGATGGGGGCCCTTCAGTTGATCTCTACCCAGTGACCGTGCCAAGACCCACCCCAACCGGACAGCCTCCCAGTTCAAAACATCTGCTGACTCCTGTGGTTGCACAGCTCAGTGGAACCCGTTTCCTGGACTGACAGGTGGAGAGCAGACATTCAGGCTAAACACACAGAGAGCTCAGTGTAACATCAGCGAGCTTCAGAAAGGAGCTTTCGGGAAAGGCTGTCTGGACACAGATAGAGAGAGAGAGAGCAGTGAGGGGCTCTGTCAATGTTCCCACAGGTTTTCCTCCCAGGCTGAGCAATGAAGGGGTTAATCTGTGCCGCAGCGACATTGTAACTAACCTGGTTATTCTGAAATCCTGTAATCACATTACTGATGTGGGATTTGCTGGGATAAGGCAGCTCATTGTGTAAGTACACAGTTAAGACTGCAGTCCCTCCTGACCACAGCACAGCTTTCTCAATGAGCTCTTTGTTCACCCCAATCGCAGGGGTTTGCCTCTGAATTGCACACTCATGTTCAGCTGGGAATGGGACAGACATGGCAGTAACACATCGCTCCCCCTTCCAACACAACCCCTCTCACCCTGACCCTACACCCCCATACCCTCACCCTGACTCCACACCCCAACTCTCCTCCCTCAGCCCTCTGCCACCCTGACCCTACACCCCCCCCCCACCCTGACTCCACACCCCAACCCCACCACCCTCAGGCCCCTCCCACCATGACTCACCCCCACCCTCCCTCAGCACCTTCATCTTCCGGCAACCCCTCCCACCTTGACTCTGCACCACCAATCCTTCAACCCCCTCCCACTCTCCCACAGCCCCTTCCTGCTCTCCCTGAACCTCCTCCCAACCCGACTCTCCTCACCTCTCCACAATCCGAACTGCATCCCTCAACACCCTCCATCCCTCATCCCCCCCACCCCAACTCCATCCCTCAACACCCTCCCATACTAACTCCCCTAATCCATCAACACCCTCCCACCCCAACTCCTCCATCCATCAACACCCTCCCACCCTGATTCCCCTTGATCTCTCAACATCCTTCCACCCCGACTCCTCCCACCTCTCAACACTCTCCCTCAACCCTCTCCCATCCTTCTCCATCAATCCCACCCTCCCTCAAACCCCAACCCTGACCCTTCCTCAATGCCTTCCCACCCCAATTTGCCTCCATCCCATCAGTTTACCCCCTGGCGATCTGTGGGACAAGGGACAATGTGACAATATTCCATCACCTGATTTTGGGATTTAGTTTCATTGTTGGGTGTTGCTCATAGAAACTGAGTAAACTCAGATACTGAGAGCAGGTATTACCCACAATGTGTTGTCTTATTGGGCTGAGACTGAATGGTTCAAATCCTGTCCTGTACAATTGTAAAACTTTAACAAAATATTGGGAATTTGAAATTCTGTACCTCACTGGGAGCTGACTGTCAGACTGTCTTTCAGAATCCATCTGGTTCATTAATGCTCTGTGAGCACGACCATTCTTACCTGGTCTGGCCCTCCATGTGACTTCAGACCAACACCACTGCCTGAGGAAGTGCCTCAGCAAGATAGTTCCTTTACTCTCAAGTAAAAACAACATACTACAGATGCTGAAATTGGAAATAAAACCAGAAAGTGCTGGAGGAGCTCAGCAGGTCTGGCAATACCTGTGGAGAGAAATGCAGAGATAAAATTTCAAGTCTCCTCTATTTCACTGTCCTGACCCTCCAACACTGCGACACTTCCTCAGCATTGACCCTCTGACAGTGCAGCACTCCCTCAGCACTGACCCTCCGACAGTGCGGCACTCCCTCAGTTCTCACCCTCTGACAGTGTGGCACTCCCTCAGCACTGACCCTCCAACAGTGCAGCGCTTCCTCAGCACTGACCCTCCCACAGTGCGGCACTCCCTTAGTCCTCACCCTCTGACAGTGTGGCACTCCCTCAGCACTGACCCTCCGACAGTGCAGCACTTCCTCAGCACTGACCCTCTGATAGTGCAGCATTCCCTCAGCGCTGACCCTCCAAAGGTGCGGCACTCCCTCAGCACTGACCTTCCGACAGTGCGGCACTCCCTCAGCACTGACCCTCCGACAGTGCAGCACTCCCTCAGTACTGACCCTCCAACAGTACGCACTCCCTCAGCACTGACCCTCCGACAGTGCAGCACTCCCTCAGCACTGACCCTCCGAAGGTGCAGCACCCCCTCAGCACTGACCCTCCGACAGTGCAGCACTCCCTCAGCACTGACCTTCCGACAGTGCGGCACTCCCTCAGCACTGACCCTCTGATAGTGCAGCACTCCCTCAGCACTGACCCTCCGAAGGTGCAGCACTCCCTTAGCACTGACCCTCTGACATTGCAGCACTCCCTCAGCACTGACCCTTCGACAGTGCGGCACTCCCTCAGCACTGACCTTCCGACAGTGCGGCACTCCCTCAGCACTGACCCTCTGATAGTGCAGCACTCCCTCAGCACTGACCCTCCGAAGGTGCAGCACTCCCTCAGCACTGACCCTCCGAAGGTGCAGCACTCCCTTAGCACTGACCCTCTGACATTGCAGCACTCCCTCAGCACTGACCCTTCGACAGTGCGGCACTCCCTCAGCACTGATCCTCTGACAGTGCGGCGCTCCCTCAGCACTGATCCTCTGACAGTACTTTATTCGGAGTTTTCTCCCAGAGTTTTTACCCAATGAATACACTGGGATGGCTTGATCTCCCACTTCCCAGTAAGGCCTGGTGTTTATGGGGATGGGTTGTGATTGAGTTGAAGTTGCCCTGCGGTTTTGCAGTGTTCTGTCTGGAGCTGCCACTGCTTGGGACATGGATCAAGGTGGTTGCCAGTTGGTTCTGACACATGGCTGTCCTGCTGGGTCAGGGCGGTGAAGATGGTGATTTGTTTCTCAGTGCCTGAAATGTAACAGACCCACCAACAAGGCATCACACCCCCCCACCCCGCCCCACCCCACCCCCACCCCAGTAAGTCAGGAGAGTGTGTGAGAATTGTTGCTCACTCATCCCCAGCTCTTTCTAATGTATTCAGACATTATGACAATTACTGCAGTGCGTAACCATTCTGCAAATGTTTAATAAGGCTTAACCCCATCTGCAGCAACTGAACTGATTGGATGGTGTGATGAAAACAACAATGACTTGCATTTATATAGAACCCCCTCTATTCCAATGGCCCAAGGTGCTTCTCAGGAGCAGAGTGTTACACTGAGACACAGCAGGAACTATTCAGTCCCACCGCCAAAAGCTTGGCCAATTTTATAGATCTTAAGGAGCATCTTAATGGGGTCGGGGGAGGGCGTGAAATTGGGGTGGGCTGGGAGGTTAGGGAGGAAATTTCAGAGTCTGGGTGTTCACCAACGTGCAAGCAATTAAACTTTTTCATCGACACCCTTCTCATTTATTCGCCATCTTTCACAGCTTCGGAATGTCCCAGAGCACAGACGACAACGCAGTGTTTCTGGACACACAGGCAGTGTTGTGTGATGTGGTGACAGCAGCAGACTGTTTGTACACAGCAGGATCCCACAAACAGCTCCACGTAAACGATCCTGGCTGGTCTGACGCTGGTGGCGTTGGCTGAGCCGTAAATCCTGGCCCCATTCACTGCGGAGAAACCCCTTCCCCCCCTCCCCCCCACCCCCATCCCCATTCAGATCACTCAGGAGAACAGGTCCCATTTAGTGAGGATGTACAGACTGTTGCACGGAGCGACAGGGTGGGGAGGGAAACTGGGAGGGGGACACTTTTAAAAATATGTGGAATAAACACATTGAGGGCAGGAAGAATGTAGCTTTGACTTAAATTTAAATAAACAGCGACCTGTGTGTGTGGCTTAACTAGAAACTTGTGAGAACAGAGCATCACAGTGATTACTGACATCGTACTAATTCCCTGGCCCTCTGCCATCAAACATATTTTTGCAAGGACATTCTGCCCGCGATCTGCGAGCCCCGGTGCCATGTGTGGCTGTTCCAGTCTCGATCCCTTGCTGCCTCCACCCATTTGGGCCCTCTCTCTAGGCCTCAGTGCTGTCTGCGTGCATAAAATAAACCGTAAAACTTTTTATTAAAATAACAGATACCATCGAAGGGAGTAACAGGGCTATAATTCTATTTGGGTGATGTTATATACCGCAAACGGTGAAGTTTGCAGCCAGTTTATAAAAGAGCATCCAAGTAACTGGTCTGAATTCCAGGCCGATGGCTCTCTCATAGGTATTTATTTTAAGGAACAGAGCTCCTCTGTCTGAAGTTAGCTCAGGGAAAGGTTGAGAAATCACAAGACCACAATCACAGCCAGATTCAGGCCCTGGGGATCTCATCTGTTGCTGCGCTCCTGTGACCATGAGGTATACATTTCAAACTGTCTTTCTCCAGCCCAGGCCATTTTGGACTGAGATGAGGAAGGATTTCTTTGCTCAGAAAAGGCGGTGGTCTGTGGAACTATCTGCCCCAGAGACGTGGGGATGTTCAGAATCCTCAAGAAAGAGTTTAATGGATTTCTAGATATTTATGAAATAAAGGATAATGTGGGGAGGTGGTGTTGGCGAGATCATCCAGAATGGTGGAACAGGTTTGAGGGGCAGAATGGCCTACTCCCGCTCCTATTTCTTTTGTTCTAGCAGAGGTGAGGGGTTGTTCAGTGGACTAGCAATCCATGAGCCAGGCAAATTTCATAAACTCAGCAGGTCCAGTGGCATCTGTGGAGTGAGAGACCGAGTTAAGGTTTCGAGTCCAATTGTTTTGCTTTAGACCACAGAACACAGCTGACTCCGTCCTGACAAAGTGTCATACTGGACTCAAAACGTTAACTCTGCTTCTGTCTCCACTGCTGTGACCAGACCTGCTGAGTTTGTCCAGCATTCTGAGAGTTTGTTTCAGATTTCCAGCATCTCCAGTGTTTTGCTTTCTGATGGGTCAAGTGCAAGTTCCAGAAACAGGGATTCAAATCCAATCATGGCATTTATGGAATTTGATGCAATAAAAATGCATGATAAAATGTCACTCCAAACGGTGTGCATGTAGCAATGCCAAAACCCATGTGATTCACTCTTATCTCTCAGCCATCTCAACATGGTCTGGCTGACACGGGACTCCAGACCCACACACTATGGTTGCCTTTTAACTGCCTTTCAAAATGACACTAGCAAGGTTCAGTAATGAGGGGGCGCTGCACTGTTGGAAGTTCAGTGCTGAGGCAATGATACACTGTCGGAGGATCAGTGCTGCACTGTCGGAGGGTCAGTACTGAGGGAGTGCCGCACTGTCGGAGGGTCAGTGCTGAGGGAGTGCCGCACTGTCGGAGGGTCAGTGCTGAGGGAGTGCCGCACTGTCGGAGGGTCAGTGCTGAGGGAGTGCCGCTCTGTCAGAGGGTCAGTGCTGAGGGAGTGCCGCACTGTCGGAGGGTCAGTGCTGAGGGAGTGCCGCTCTGTCGGAGGGTCAGTGCTGAGGGAGTGCCGCTCTGTCGGAGGGTCAGTGCTGAGGGAGTGCCGCACTGTCGGAGGGTCAGTGCTGAGGGATTGCCGCTCTGTCGGAGGGTCAGTGCTGAGGGACTGCTGCGCTATCAGATATGTTGTCCTTTCTTGTTTTTCTGAGGAGTCCCCTCACCTCACAAGTGGAATTGAAATATCTTACGACACAAATTGTGTGATTGGAGAGGATTCTCCTCTGAGTCCTGATGAACATTCCTCAATCCACATCAATAAATACAGACTTTCTGGTCAAATGTGCTGTGTGTGGGAGATGGAGTGCAGACATTAACTGCCAAAGCTATAGTTTACAACAGCGACTACACCTTCAATAGTATTTCATTATCTGGTGAGTGTTTTGGGAGTTTGAGTGTGTGAGAATCGTTCTGTGGAAATCCCAGAGGTTCTCTTTGTGAGTCTTCTTTGTCCCTTGATATTTTGTTGGCAGTTACACGGAGCACAGAAACGGTGTCCACCTCCTGTCCAAGTCACTGCAAGGGGACGCAATCTCCTCAACTCAGCCTCCCTGACCCATTCTGTGTATCCAAATCCCTGTATCCATTTTTTTTAGTATGATTGTGGTGTTACTTTTAGGGAGCAGTGAAGATTATCCCATTCCCTTGCCTGAACTCGATGGATTGACTGACTATCTTACAGTTTAGGGGGTGGTGGGTCATTCAGTCTATCGTTGGTACTGGCTCTCTGAACAAGCCCTCCAATTGGTCCTGTTATCTAGTGCCCCTCTTCAGCCCTACAAAACCCATTCTCCCTTGCAATTATTTATTCAGTTCATCTTTGTCAAAGTCCCTATTAAATCTGCTTCAACTGCCAAAGTCACACCAACATAGTGCTCTAGATGAAAGTCTCATCTCTCTTTAATGTCCATTACCTTGGAATATGGTTTTGTCCAAAGTTATTTTGCTTCTAACCTTTATTTGTCCTCCAATTCCTACCCAGCTTAGCAATTGGTTAACAAAAATACACTGAAAAAAATTAATTTAATTGATTTCCATTACTTCTTGGGCTGTATTTGAATTCAGGTCCCAGTGCTGAACAGGAATATTTACATCTTATCCTGAATCAGCAAATTAGGGTTTCGTTTTCTGAAGCATTTTGCAACAGTTTAGTTATGTTTCTCTTCATATTTTTTAGAAAAGAAAAACAGACAGTTCTCGCTTCTTTCGTCTGTGATTTCACAATCAGCCTGATACGAACAAACAGAGTCTTACTCTGAAACCCACAGGCAGGGAGGAACATGAAATTGTTTGTAGAATTGTCTTAATTGTTGCTTCAATCTTCACCAATGGGGAAGGGATGTTAAAAATGAATAAATCTGGATTAGCCCCCATCCCTACAAACTTGCTGATCAAATTCATCTCAACAACTGATTTCACACTTGTGAATCGACAATTATTTACAGCTTTTCTACTGAAACTAATTATCATTTTGCTTTTCATAGTCAGTACTTTAATTCTTTGAATTTATTGAACAAAAAAAAAGAGTAATTTGACGTGAGAGCGATTTCCCTCCAGGCTCTAGACCAATGTCTGAATCACATTGACTGTTATAAAAACAAAGGCTTTGGGGCAGGGAGAGATAGGGACAGGGTGTTTGAAGTGAGAGGAGAGATAAGGAGGATATGCTAAATCTTTATGAATCGCCGGTTAGGTCTCTGTTGGAACATCGGGTCGGATTTGAGAAGCTGCTAGGCTTTAGCAAGGACTTAGGGGAGATTTAACAGAGTGGTTCCAGGGTCGAGGGACTTCAGGTGTCTTGAGGGATTCAGGAAGCTGGGACTGTTCTCCTTAGACCAGGAATATATATCATGTTCAAAACCATACATTGTTCAAAATAAGGAGAAACTGTTTCTAATGATAGAAGGGTCAGGACACAGATTAATGTCATTGAGAAAATGCACTGCCTGAAAATGTTTAAGTTCATAGGAGCTTCATTCAAAAGGAGATCTGGATAAATACCTGAAGGTTGGAAAATTATCCAGGCAACAGATTGGGAGGGAGAAACAAGCAAAGGGCACCCTCCTGTCATATCCTTTTGTGATTTCACAAATGCATTCAAGATGGGTGAGAGAAAAGCACACACCCCCACCCAACCACATCCCTCCACACACATACACCCATATCCCTCCCCACACACAAATAAACCCACACACACATTCTCTCATAGACACACAAACACTCATTTCCCCCCTTCCCCTCCGCCACCCCCCCCACACACACACACACAAACAATCTGAGGTTTATAGAAGAAACATGTAAACTGACATGTCCATCTTTACACATTTATTTTGTCAAAAGCACTGTTACATTGTACTAAACTAGGTGTAACAAAATGGGAAGCTATGAAATTCATACAATTTCAGACCTGCACAACAGGGTATATATAAATCCTTCAGTTCACCTTACTACCAGCAACAGAGTGACAATGAGGGGCTCATTTTGGACTGGACAGGAGTTGTACCATGATTCAGTTGGACAACACCTCATGTTCTTGGCCAATACTCGCCCCATCCCCCAGCAGCTACCGAACGCAAGGAAACCAAGATCCGTTTACCACAGGCCATCAGCGTCTCCTCCAGTAATCTGTGTGATTACTGAACATTGTAGGAACAACAGGGCACTGTATTCTCCAGTTTATCCAGGTGCTAAAGGCAGGAAACTGTGAGGACTTTCAATATTTCACAACGTGCCCACGGATTGAGGGGCTACAGCTTTTGTTGGGTGGGGGAGATGGGGGTGGGGGAGATGGGGAGTAGTATTGAGAAGCTGACCAATAGTATTCCCAGATTCCAGCTTCCCAGGTCCAGTGTCACCCAAACCGCAAAACAAATTAACTAACTGAAAACGGTCATGTTCTTTCATTCATTCAGTTGTGGCTGGCCAACACACAATGGGTCAGAAATAGGTTAGTATCATCAGCCTCAGGATCTGATCACAGAATTCATTCACCATTACCCCCACAATCCCAGGGCGCCAGGCTGAGCCCAAAGTGGAAAACCCTTTACTAGTGGATTTGATTCCCTTTGTAATTGCAAAGGACAGGAAGAACATGATGTTAAATTCTCTCTGTCAATTCCCTTGGAGGGGGAGGTGTTGGGGTGAACACTAAAATAGTAGGAACTACCACACAGACAAGGGCTCTGCTTAAATATAATCTTAGTTTGTTGCTGTGGTAGAGATTCACCTGGAACAGCTGACTTCACCCTCATTTAGATCCCTCACAATATAACATCTCACACTCAACACACACACCCACACACACACAATTATTTTTGCAACATTCACCCTAAACACACCAACTCTTTACTCTGGAGCTTATCCAATTAGCCCAGGCAGTGAATGTCAGAGAGCAATGGCATCAGCATCACAGGAACCCAACATCCTGGGGGTCATGATCGACCAGTAACTAAATGAGAACAGCAGTATAGACACAGTAGTTAGAATAGCAGGTCAGAGGCTAGGAGTCCTGCAGCCAGTAACTCACTTCCTGTCTCCCCAAAGCCTGTCCACCATCTACAAGGCATGAGTCAGGAGTGTGGTGGAATACTCCCCACTTGCCTGGGTGCAGCCCCAACAACACTCAAGAAGCTCAACACCATCCAGGAGAAAGCAGCCCCCACTTGATTGGTACCATATCCACAAGCATCCACTCTCCCTACCACTTACACTCAGCAGCAGCAGTGTGTACCACCTACAAGATGCACTGCAGAAATTCACCAAAGATCCTCAGGCAGCACCTTCCAAACCCATGAGCACTTCCATCTCGAAGGACAAGGGCAGCAGATACATGGGAACACCACCCCCTACAAGTTCCCCTCCGAGCCACTCACCATCCTGACTTGGAAATATATCATCGTTCCTTCAGTGTCACTGGGTCAAAACCCTGGAATTCTCTCCCTAAGGCCATTGTGAGTCTACCCAGAGCACATGGACTGCAGTGATTCAAGGCTGCAGCTCCCCCCCCACCTTCTCAAGGGGCAATTAAGGATGAGCAAATGTTGCAAGGGGCAGCTACATCCTATGAATGAATAAAAGAAAGTCCGCTCACACCTAAAGCTCACCAAATGACTAGACTGGGCTGATTCATCACCCACTCCCCTGCAGGGCAAAGGACTCTTATTATATGGACTGAGTGAAGCTGGGGTTGTTCCCTTGGAACACAGGGGGTTAAAGCTGAGAAGTGATGGGTTTCGATGGAGTGAATAAGGTCAAAGTGTTTGCAGTGACAAGAGAGGCATACATATTGAAAAAACCAAAGAAGTGCAGATGGTGGAAATCAGAAACACGATCAAAGATTGCTGGAAAATCTCAGCAGGATCCCACAGATGCTGCAAGACCTGCTGAGATTTTCCAGCAATCTCAGATTTTGTTTTGGATATATATCAAAGATAATGAAGAACCAGCGAGAAAGGTGAGGAGAAACATTGTCAGCTCGTGACCTGGAATGTGTTCCCTCAAAGGATGGTAGGAAGATGATTTTAAAAAACCCATAGGAGCAGGTTGTTCAGCCCCTCATGCCTGTTCCTGGAAGGAGATTGAACAACAAGCTTCTAGAGTGAACACTTGCAGTTTTGGGATCAATCAACCTAAAGCAGACGAGAGATTGTTATTGGGTTATCCCTGGTCTAGTTGGGATGGGTCCGCTCCAATTTCAATTAATCCCAATCCACACAAGGTTTCTGAAGACAGGCTCCTACAGAATTCAGAAAATACTCAGCCAATTACAGCAGACCGCCTCTCACTGCACATTCTAAACAGTGGATAGTTGAGGACAATCTAATCATTATAAAATAGGATCATTAAATAAAATATTCACAAAACAGCAACGGCATTTTTTAATACTATAAAATAAATAGACCTTTAGCATGACTACCAGAAACTCTGCTATTGTTGCACATTTCCATAGCATCACTGATTTGATCATTGTGCCCTTGAGGGAGCTTAGCATCAAGCAGATTATTAATAATGAAGTTACAATGGTTTATGAACCTGGCCCTCCGACAAGAGGCCAGTGTGGTCCTTTTTAAAGAAACACCATTTCCCCATCTGTTTATTTCTGAAACTAATGGGGACACATTTTCCCCGATGCAGCTGTGGGTAGAGTTGGACAACTGATTAACTTAGTTTCATTTTGTTGGTTCAACTTTAGTTCCAAGTATAGAATGGGTAATATTTTAACCAAAATAAAAAACCTTTTTGAAGGAATAAAGGTAAAAATTTAAGGATTAAATTATTCATCTGAAACGTCAGAGAATGGCTAAGTCAACACTCACGTGTGTCCCTTTATAGGCATGATTTTAATGTTCACTCTTGTTATGTCAATGGCGGGCCAACATTTATTACATCACAAGTTGCTAATTAATGATACAACAGAGTATATTTTAAGGCACAATTGGGAAGGAACTCCATTGGTAGGGGTGTATGGTCCAAAGATGTGCAGGTTAGGGTGGATTGGCCAAACTAAATTGCCCATAGTATCCAGGGATATGCAGGCTAGGTGTGTTAACCATCGGAATTGAGGGGTTACATGGAAGGGATGGAGTGCGAGTCTGGATGAGATGCTCTTCAGAGTGTCAATATGGACTTGATGGGCCAAATGGCCTGCTTCCACACTGTAGGGATTCCATGACTCTGATTCTGAAGACTCAGAGCAGGTAAAAGGACACCAACAGCAGGTCAGAGACTGGGAATCCTGCAATGAGTAACTCACCTCCTGACTCCCAAAGTCTGTTAACCATCTACAAGTTACGAGTTACCCGTGTGATGGAACACTCCCCACTTGCCTGGACGGGGGCAGCTCCAACAACACAAGAAGCTTGACACCATCCAAGACAAAACAGCCCCCACTTGATTGGCATCACATTCACTCCCTTCATCATCGACACTCAGTAGCAGCATTGCGTATTATCTACAACCAAAAGAGAAAATGCTGGAAAATCTCAGCAGGTCTGGCAGCTTCTGTAAGGAGAGAAAAGAGCTGACGTTTTGAGTCTAACTGACCCTTTGTCAAAGCTATCTACAAGATGTACTGCAGAAATTCACCAAGGTTCATTAGACATCACCTTCCAAACCCATGACCACTTCCATTTAGAAGGACAAGGGCAGCAGATACATGGGAACATCACCCCCTGCCCCAAGTTCCCCTCCAAACCACTCACCATCCTGACATGGAAATATATCACCGTTCCTTCAGTGTCGCTGGGTCAGAATCCTGGAATTCCCTCCCTAAGGCCATTGTGGTCAACCCACAGCACATAGACCGCAGCGGTTCAAGGCAGCAGCTCACCCCCACCTTCTCAAGGGGCAATTAAGGATGAGCAAATGTTGTAAGGGGCAGCTACATCCCATGAATGAATAAAGGAAAGTCCGCTCACACCTAAAGCTCACCAAATGACTAGACTGGGCTGATTCATCACCCACTCCCCTGCAGGGCAAAGGACTCTTATTACACGGACTGAGTGAAGCTGGGGTTGTTCCTTTGGAACACAGGGGGTTAAAGCTGAGAAGTGACGGGAGTTCGATGGAGTAAATAAGGTCAAAGCTGCAGAGGGGATTGATTTTCAGGAAGATTCAATGGATTCGCAGTCACCGTTACAAACCAGTGTGGTTTACTTCAAATGCTGCCATGGTGTGATTTTAATTTGTCTCTAATATAGCCTTCAGGGTGAATAATCCAGTCATATCACAGCCCCCCGCTGGTGTACACACATGTAAGGGGTGATGGGGGGGGGGGGGGGGGGGGGGGAGTACATTTGAATAGATTTAGAAGTGCTTTAAGGATGTCTACTCACTGCTTTGTGCAGTCTCCTAAAGCTGCAACTGTGACCATTGCGGTTGTGGAAAGATGACAGAAGCAGTGTTGAGTTTTAGAGATCTCGTCTCTGCCCGCTTTGGGCCTAACCCAGGAGGGAAAGAGGTCCCGAGGCTGAAGCCCAATCCACTAGGTAGTGGAATCCCTCGAAACTTCCCTGGAGACTTCATCTCATCCTCCAGAAGCACAGACTTGCCTCTCCTGCCATTAGCTCTCCCACACTTCCAATCCCATGGCACCCCGCTTGCTCACAGCCAATTGGAAAGCAAATGGAGTGTTCATTTCTTTGATTGGCTGCTTCTCAACAGTCAGTTATGCCACCTCTCCCCGTCCTCCCACTAATGACCTAACTCCAAACTTTGTTGAAATAATTGTTTCTCATTGGCAACCAGGTTGGCTCACACAGGAAGTTCAATCTGCAGTTCCCATGACAATCCAGGAGGGTTAGCAACTCCCGAACTGGGCCCAACATTGAGGGCGAAAGCGCCAACCCTCTCAGAGCTGAAGCTACTGGACATGAAAAGCGACTTGTACATCTTTGATAAATTAGAAAGGTTAAAAGAAGTCTCTTTGTTAACGAGTGATCGCTGCCAAAAATATAGCGAAATGGATTGACCGAAGAATCAGATCCCCACTGACTCCTACAACAAACCCCATGTTGGGGCACGGCAGGAGGTTGGCACAGAGCAAATACAAAAAACACAGAGGTCTCTTAAATACCGGAAACTTCTCACTACTTTGTCAATATTTCTCTTCCCCATGACCACTATTTCAAAACGAACAGGGAGGGAAACCTTTCCCCCCAGTGCTCCTGCGACCAATATTTATCCTTCAAATAATGGTGATTACAAGAAAGAAAACAGACCACCTGGCTCAGTGGCTGCTCCTTGGGATCTTGCTGTGCACAAATCGACTGCCATGCTTCCTACATTTACAGGAGTGGTGACACTTCAAGAAAAGGACTGAGC
Organism: Chiloscyllium plagiosum; assembly: GCF_037043375.1. Taxonomy (NCBI): domain Eukaryota; kingdom Metazoa; phylum Chordata; class Chondrichthyes; order Orectolobiformes; family Hemiscylliidae; genus Chiloscyllium; species Chiloscyllium plagiosum. Next base: position 4,316,063 of record NW_028270171.1, read on the forward strand.
TGGCTGTGAAGGGCTCTGGGTTGCCCGTGAAAGGCTGTTACAGAAATGCAAGCTTTTTTTCCTCAGTTCTGCTTCCACCTCTATCCACTCCCCAGCTCACCCCTGCCTCCACATTTTATTGTGAAGGTAAAGCTAACCACAGCCTACGAGGCCTAAGCAAGTTAAAACAAAAAGGAAATGTTACTGGCGACTGAAGCAAAGCCATTTTTAACAGTTTTGACATAAAGAGGGCACTGGCGGTCACAGGTTGACATTACTTTGAGACTAGAATCCAGCTCGTTTTAATTTACAGTCTTTTATAATTCTGTTTCTTCAGAACAACTTCTGAAAGAGTAGATCTCAGTTGAAGGCCCACATGAATGATGTGACAGTTTACAATGTGCAGGGAAGCTTCAGTCCCGACAATAAAAGGAAATGGATGGTCACTTCACTCTCGGGTTGGGGGTGGGGCACAGGTCCTCCACTGGAAGGACTGGAGTGATTGACTGGAGAGTCTTCTCTCAACAACCCACTCCAGCGTAACTTTCCGTCTCACATTAAGGGCACGGTAGTTGAGTGTGGCGTAGTCTAGAGCTCCAGCATCTTCCCTCAGTCCAGGCCAGAGACATCTCTTCATCTGAAGGTGAGAAACTTCCATACGACTGACTTCCACCCCAACACGTGGGAACACCCATTGGTCAATCTTTAGAACCATGGGTGGGGATTGATTTGCCATTTTTTTCATCTTTTGCTCTTTTTTAAAACAACGAACAAGTCCCATTGGGTCCTTGATTTGGGGGGGGGGGGGGGGGGGGGGGGGAAGAGGTGGGTGGGACATGGGGATTGGGATGGGGGAGGTGTAGCTGGGGAGATGGGATGGGGGTTTATGTATGTGTGTGTGTGTGTTGGAGGAGGGGGAATGGGGGAAAGTAGGGTCGGAGAGATCCTATGGTCGAGTGAGTGTTGTGTAGATGGGCTGCTCCCAGTGAGTGGGGCTACGAGACGGCGGCACAGAGGACGGGTCGCTGATAGACGGGTAGAGTGGCCGCTGCGATGGGCCCATGTAGGAGAAGGCAGTGTAGAGTCCGGACGTCTGACCAGAAGGGCTGTAGTAGGATCCCGAAGGCTGGTGCTCCGAGTAGTCGAACTGGGACCTGGTGATGCTGGGGAAAGCAGAGCCATAGTGAGGGAGGCTCAGTGAGGTGTAGGTGATCTGGGCTGATGAGTGCTGTAGCTCTGTGTAGTGACTCGGATGAACTTGCTCTGTCTTGATCTGAGCTTTCGACTCGGATGGGGTGGTCCCCGAGGAGGAGGAGGGGGCACTACCTCCACCATGCTGCTTGGAAATCCACGTCGTGGGTCCTCCAGAGCTGCCCCCCAGCCCATAATTCCCAACGTATGGCCCTCCTGCCAGGCTCTGACCATGACCCGGGTGCCCGTTGGGGGGCAGGTACTGGTCAAACTCATGGACGTCAAAGGTCTCCATGTTGGACATGACATCATGGCTCAGGTCCCCAATGTCCATGTTGCCAAAGTCGATGTGTGGCTTGCCCCTTTCCACCAGTGGGTGCCCATCCCGCTTGCCCTCCGCTTTCCCCGGCTGGATCTCGGTCTTTGGAGTGGTGGGGGGTGTTGGGGGACCGTGGTTCTGGCCTAAACACGAGATGCAAAAAGTGGGGGTGGGGGGGGGGAGAAAGAAAAACAGAAAAGAAAGGACTGTCAGACACTGGCACAGAGGGTTCTCTCCTTAACCGAACCTGGGGAGGGGAGACAACAGGGTGGGCAAATACATAGCAAATGCAGCTCAATAGCAGCCTGTGGTGAGGTGGTACATTCAACACAGAATAGGCAATTTCACAGTAAACCAGCCAATAGGATCTAAAAGATTGAAAGGCCATAAAATATAGGAACAGAATGAGGCCATTTGGCCCATCGAGTTTGCTCCACCATTTGATCATGGCTGATCTGTTTCTCAACCCCATTCTCCCACTTTCTCCCCATAACCTTTGATCCCTTTACTATTTACAACATTTAAAAGGCATCTGGATGGGTACATGAATAGGAAGGGTTTGGAGGGATATGGGCCAAATGCTGGTAAATGGAACTAGATTAATTTAGGCTATCTGGTCGGCGCGCATGAGTTGGACTGAATGGTCTGTTTCTGTGCTGTACATCTCGGACTCTAATCAGGAACCTATTTAGCTCAATCTTAGATACACTCCATGAGTTGGCCTCCACACCCCTCTGTGGCAATGCGTTCCACAGATTCCCCACGCTCTGGCTGAAGAAATTCCTCTTATTTCAGTTCTAAAGGTTTGTCCCTTCACTCTGAGGCTGTGCCCTTGGGCTCTAGTCTCTCCTAATAAGAGAAAAATCTTCTCCACATCTACTCTATCCACATCTTTCAAAAGATGGAAACACGAGGTTGTGTTTTCACTGGATTGCAGGACTAGGGGACTCAGGTACAAATCACAGAAACATAGAGACAGCTCGTTGAAATAAATGATGGGATTCACGTTACATCCAAACAAGGAACACCGATGTAAGGAAGGAGTTCACATTCTCAGCTGTAATTACTGACCCCAGTTTGCACCAACACCTTATACAAAGGACATTGGAGCCACAGGAAAGGGGCGATGTAGATTCCTGGTGATTGTAATAAAGATTACAGATGTGAGACACTCAAAATTCCCTTCCCAGCCAAAAGCCAGCTGGATTTGGAAATCTATCTCCATTACTTCACGAGGACACATTTCTGCAGCTCCTTCCCCTAACAGGATGCCCCACTCTATGGGGAGAGCAACAGCTCTAAGAAGCACTCGGTCATGTACAAGGAGGCAGTGACACCTTCCATCGTGCCCCTGCTAGTACTGGCAGGGATGGTTACATCCCAGGAGGAGGGGGGAATGGGTTTCAGGACCAGAGATGGCAAGAGGCCTGGGAGGAGGAGAGTGAAGGCTGGGTAAGAAGGCAGTATAGATGGGGTCAGGGGACAATGTCAAGAATGGTTCAGCCAGCTCAGAGCTTTGAGTATTGGAGTTGGAACATTGGTGAGGCACTTCTGGGGCACTGTGTCCAGTTCTGGTCCCCCGATACAGGAAGGACATTATTAAGATGGATACGGTTCAGAAAAGATTTACAATAATGTTGCCAGGAATGGAGAGTTTGAATTATAAGGAAAGGCTGGGACCTTTTTCACCAGAGTGTAGGAGGTTAAGGAGTGACCTTATAGAGGTTTATAAATTCATGAGGGGCTTAGATAAAATAAATGGCAGGTATCTTTTTCCTAGGGTGGGGCATTTGAAGGCTAGGGGCATATTTTTGAGGCAAGAAGAGAAAGATTTTAATAAGCCATAAGGGGCAATCTTTTTGCACACAGTGTGGTTTGTGTGTGGAATGAACTGCCGGAGAAGGTGATAGATGTGGGTATAGTTACAACATTTTAATAAGGACATGAACAGGAAAGGGTTTGGAGGGATATGGACAGATGGGATTAATCTACTTTGGGATTATGGTCAGCACAGACTGGTTGGACCGAAGGGTCTGTTTCTGCACTGGGTGATTCTATGACTCTGTGACTGTGTTGGAGTTGGATGACAGAGCCGGTCTTGTTACTGGTTCAGGGGCAGTAAAACCTCAAAAGGATGACCTTCACTCTCCCACTGCTCCAAACCCTCAGAAACCCAGCCCCCTCCACTCCCATGGAATAGGGAAACACTGCTTGGTTATGAATGTCTGAGGAGTTGGGAGTGAAAGGAGAGAGTATGGCCCTGGTGCTGAATTGGGATGGGGTTGAGGGGGGCGGGGGATGTAGAGTCAGGTTTAAACCCCTCAAGATCTCACCTGTGTGCTCGCCGTGCCCCTCCGAGAGTGGGGAAGCCCCCGCCCCACGCCCACGGTCCTGAGGTACAGCTTTGTAGTGGGGCTGTCCAGCAGAGAGGTGGCCATCGTCTGGGTGACTCTCAGCCTCAGCCTGACCCGGCTTCATGTTCTTGCGCCGCCGTGGCTGGTATTTGTAGTCGGGGTGGTCCTTCTTGTGCTGTGATCGCAGTCTCTCAGCCTCCTCCACAAACGGCCTCTTGTCATTCTCATTCAGTAACCTGCAACAGAGACCAGATCGTAACACCTTTTAATCCCTGTCCCCATCCACCCACACTCCGCACAGTCAGAGCACATGCAGGCCACTCAGTCCATTAAGCTCTGCTGAATCTTTGAAAGACCTTTCAATTCACCCACACTTCTATAAACAAAGGAGAAGGCCACTCAGCCCTTTGAGCCTACTCTCCCATTCAATATGATTGTGGCTCATCATTCAACTCAGTCTCCTGTACCACATTCTCTCCCATACTATTTGGTCCCTTTAACCCTCAGAACTATATCTAACTCCTTCTTGAAAACATTCAGTGTTTTCACCTTAACTGGGGCAGCATGGTGGCTCGGTGGTTAGCACCACTGCCTCACAGTATCAGGGACCCGGGTTTGATCCCACCCTTGGGCGAGTGTCTGTGTGGAGTTGGCACATTTTCCGTGTCTGCATGGGTTTCCTCCCACAGCCCAAAGATGCGAAGGTTAGGGTGGATTGGCCGTGGGAAATTGCCCCATGGCGTGCAGGCTAGGTGGGTTACCCATGGGGAAATGTGGGTTACATGGTAGGGGAGTGTCTCTGGGTGGAATGCTCCTCAGAGGGCTGGTGTGAACTTGATGGGCCAAATGGCCTTCTTCCACATTGCGGAGACTATGAACTGCTTTCTGTGACAGAGAATCTCAGGCTCCCAAGTGTCTGGGTGAAGACATTGCTCCTCATCTCAGTCCACAATGGCCTATCCCAGAGCCTTAAACTGTGACCCCTGCACATTTCCTCTGACCAGTTCCCTTTTGAAAATCACTCTTGACTCTTCCATTGCCCCTCACCGTCAGAGCATTCACTGGCAGCACCACATTCTCCTGGAGATTTACCAGGATGTTGCCGGGGATGAAAGGTTTGAATTATAAAGAAAGGCTGGATAGGCTGGGACTTCTTTCACTGGAGCGTAGAGGGGTTGAGAGGTGACCTTATAGAGGTTTATAACATCATGAGGGGTTAATGTAGGTGTCCTTTTCCCAGGATGGGGGCACATTTTTAAAGATGAGGGGAGAGAGCTTTGAAAAAAAGACATAAGGGGCAATTTTTAAAAAAAAAAATAAGTGTGGCTCACATGTGGAATGAACGTCCTGAGGAAGTGGTGGATGCGGGTACAGTTACAATGTTTAAAAGACATTTGGATAAGTACATGGGTAGGAAAGGTTTGGAGGGATATGGGCCAGGAGCAGGCAGATGGGACTGGTTTAGTTTGGGGTTATATTCGGCACGGATTGGTTGGACCGAAGGGTCTGTTTCTGTGCTGTATGACTCTATATTCTACTTGGATTAGAGAAGGTTAAAATATTTGAAGTAGCGACATATTGGACACTTTCTCTGCTGAGTTTCTCCAGCACTTTCTGTGTTTATTGTTGGGAGGTTGTGAAAATAACAGATGCTCTAATGGCAGTAAATACAGAGGAACCTCGATTATCCGGCATTCAATTACCTGAATTTAGGATTAACGGGATGTGATCTCAAAATCCCGATGCTTGGCTAAACGGTGTTATCCGAACATTCGATTATCCGAACTCCCTGCCCGTGTTGCTTGGATAATCGAGGTTCCTCTGTAAACAGAAAGGGTTTCCTGTGGCAGGAAGGTGGATAATTGAAGGGATTTGCAAAGCAGCCAGAGTGACTGGGGGAGTGGGTGGATTGCTGGGGTCTGGAACACACTGTCCAAAATGGTGGTTCAAGCTGGTTCACCAGGAACTTTCAAAAGGGAAATAAACATCACTTCCTGCAAGTCATTGCACAGGGCAGTGGGGGGGGGGGGGGGGGGTTAGGGTAAGGTAATATCACCACAGTCTTACCAGACCACACAGCTGCTCTCTCATTAGATAGATGAATGGCATCACAGGTGGACAGGGTAGTGAAGGAGCTTATCTTCATTGGTCAGAGTATTGAATACAAGAGTTGGGATGTCATATTATGGCTGTACAGAGCATTGGTAAGCTACATTTGCAGAACTGTATACAATTCTGGTCACCCTGCTACAGGAAGGATGGCATTAAACTGGAAAAGGGTACAAAAAGATTTACAAGGATTTTACCGAGACTGGAAAGTTTTAGTTATAAGGGGAGGCTGGGAGTTTTTTTTTCCCCTGGTGTGTAGGAGGCTAAGGGGTGACCTTATCGAAGTTTATAAAATCGGGAGGGGCATTGGCAGGGTGAATAGCCAAGGTCTTTTCCCCAGGGTGGGAGAGTCCAAAACTAGAGGGCAGAGGTTTAAGGTGAGGGGAAAGATTCAAAAGGGACCTTTTCACACAGAGGGTGGTTGCGTGTATGGACTGTCCAAACAGACTAACCTCACTGGTTCAGGCAATCTGCTCAATATCACTGAGAGCTGACTGCAACTAATAGGCAGCTGCATATCCTACATTACACAAATAGTCCTTCACAGGCTATAAAGTACTTCATACATACTTAAACCAATCAGAAAAAAAGCTTTGAATAGAGCCGAAGATTGGTGTCTCTCAGTCCCCTCTCTCCCTCAGGGACATACCTGTACACTGACTGGTGTCTCAGTCCCCTCTCTCTGTCTCTGTCAGGGAGTTATCTGTACACTGATTGGTGTCTCAGTCTCCTGTCTCTCCCTCAGGGAGGGATCAGTACACAATAAAAACCGAAAGAACTGCGGATGCTGCAAATCAGAAACAAAAACAGAAATTGCTGGAAAAGCTTACTGGACCTGAAACGTTAACTCTGATTTCTCTTCACAGATGTTGCCAAACCTGCTGAGATATCCGTACACGGACTGGTGTCTTTCAGTCTCCACTCCCTCTCTATCTCAGGGAGATGTAACACTAACTAGTGTCTGTCATAGGGAAATATCTGCACACTGCCATTTCAAAGTTTTCCTGAAGTAACAGAGTTATGTGGTACAGTCAGATTAACAATTGGTGTGTCTGAGGACTAAAATGGTAAAGTTGGCAAAGGGCCAGGACATGGACTGTAAGCCATAGGGCAGCGGGGGCTGCTGCCTCATGGCAATGACTGAATGATAGAAATGTTTTGGAGGAGCATTTTGAAAACACACAAAGAGTACGTAAGGAGCTGCAGATTGGAGAGAAAGTCCTGGGTGGAGGCAGCTGAAAGTTCTGCTATCGCAAGGAGATGGGAGGGAACAGAGAAACTCTGAGCTGGAAGAACATTCAATATTGAACCATGGCTTTGAAAACACCCCATTGGCTATGAAACTCTTTGGGATGTCTTGAGGTTGTGCAAGATGCTATCGAGATGCAAGCCCTATCCTGTCCCGTTAAGAGCATCACAATCTTGCTTTTTTTCAGCAACCTTTTTGGCACTTTCTGAATCTCTTGTTGGTCCTCAGCTGGATTTCACACACTAGAGAAACTCTAAGGATGGTGGAATGGTTACGGAGGAAGGGGACCCAGAGGAAGAGGGGTCTTTGTTGAGGATGACTTGGAAAACTTTTCTTCAGAATGGAGGAAGGCGAGAGGTGAACTCAGTTTCAGCGATGACAGCTCATCTTGACAGAAGAGAGACAGAGACACTAATGTCTTTGGTGAGGGAGCCATAGAGTCAAAATCATTTCATAGAAGCTCTCAATGGAAGACAAGGGAACGTTTGTCACTTGGAGAGCTGGAACGCTTCAAATGTATTTAAGACAGAGATAGACCGGATCTTGATTAGTAAGGAGAACAAGGATTACTGGGAGAAGGCAGCAGAATAGGAATGAGAAACCTATCAGTCATGACTGAGTGACAGAGTAGTCTCAATGGGCTGAATCGATTAATTCTGCTCCTGTATCTAACAAATAGAATGAAAGGAAATTTTAAGAGAGAGTTGGACAGATCTTTGAGCATCATGTGTGGTGCAAGCGAATGATCAAAAAGATAGAATAATGCACAACGCTGTTCGAAAACACAAACGTAGGCACAATGATCTCCTTTGGGTCTCTGATGGTACAATCCTGACTGTCACTAGCCGCCTGCTCTAGTTAACCCGTGGTTCCTCTTTCCCCTGTCTACGGTGAAAATGGTTTTGCTGTGAAGTAATAAAGAGTGATGTGGAATCCACAGCTGTCTCATATCAATGGGTGGAAGCCTGGACATCTCTCCAGCTCCTGCCTGCCTCCTGTAGCAGAGTCCTCTCGGCCCTGAAACCAACTCCGAGTTTCATTGAGGTTTACTGACAGCAAAAACCCATCTCCATGCAATGCTTTACAGATTGTGACTCTTCAGAGATTGCTCAGCTGGCTCTCAGACTCAGAGCTACAGATCATCATCGCTCCCTGGGTCAGAACTGTCAAAAGCAACTGGATAACCCTCAGATTAACAAAGAGCTGAAGGAGGCTATTTGGCCCGTCACATTCGTATCTATCTCAAATCGAATCCAAACTTGTTTGAACATTTGTTCAGGAAGGCGATGTTGGAAGGATGAAACATTCCACAGGTTCATAGGTAGGGCCAATACAAACATGATGGGTGAAATGGTTTCCTTTTGCAGTGTTGTATTCCTGCATTTCTGAGGCAAATGGGGGGGGGGGGGGGGGGGGAGAAAAGAGGTGTGGGTCTCCCAAAGCACCAGAGGCACAATGGGCCAAATTGCAAGTTTCTGACTTACATAATGTTATACAATTGACCAGGATGCACATTTGGAGTATTATGTATGCAATTGATCACCTGAATTAAGGAATGATCAAAACACAATGGAAATAGTTCGGACACAGTTACTGGACTGATACCTGGGCTGAAGGGCTTATCTTCTGAGGAAAGGTTGGACAGGCTAGGCCTGCATGAAAAATGGAAGTGACTTGATTTGAACATCTAGGATCTGAGGGGTCCTCACCAGGTAAACATGGAGATGTTTCCTCCCACTGAAGGATTTGAACTAGGGATCATTGTTTAAGACAGAGACTAAAGAGACCTTGGAATGTAAGTTCATTGTTCCTTGAAAGTGGAGTCACAAGTAGACAGGACAGTGAAGGCAACATTTATAGGTCAGTGCATTGAGTACAGACGTTGGGAGGTCATGTTGCCCCTGTACAGGACATTGGCTAGGCCACTTTTGGAATATTGCATGCAATTCTGGTCTCCCTTCTATCAAAAGGATGTTGTGAAACTTGAAAGGGTTCAGAAAATATTTACAAGGATGTTGCCAGAGTTGGAGGATTTGAGCTACAGGAAGAGGCTGTTTTCCTCAGCGTGTCAAAGGCTGAAGGGTGACTTTATAGAGGTTTATACAACCATGGATAGGGTAAATAGATAAGGTCTTTTCCCTGGGTGAACATTTAAAGAACATCTGGATAGGTATATGAATAGGAAGGGTTTAAGAGGGATATGGGCCAAGTGCTGGCAAATAGGAGTAGATTAAGTTGGGATATCTGCGTGGCATGGATGAGTTGGACCGAAGGGCCTGTTTCCGTGCTGTACATCTCTATGACTCCAAGTGGCTGGTTTAGATTCAGTGAGGCACCAGAAGACTGGAAAATCACCAACATTACAATTTGTTGTAGCGAGGACAAGCCAAACAATCACAAACCAGTCGGTTTAACTTCGGCAGTGGGGATGCTTTGAGAAATGGGCTTCAGCCAAATCCAACTCATTTCCTACATTTCTGCCCTCACTGAAATCTCTCCTCTCCCACAAATACAGTAGGTTACCCTTTATCCTCACTTTGACCCCACCAACACCAAACTTGCAGTGCAGCATTCCCTCAGCGCTGACCCTCCGACAGCGCGGCGCTCCCTCAGCGCTGACCCTCCGACAGCGCGGCGCTCCCTCAGCGCTGACCCTCCGACAGCGCGGCGCTCCCTCAGCGCTGACCCTCCGACAGCGCGGCGCTCCCTCAGTAGTGCCTTGGGTGTTTTGTCTCGAGGTGGGGACTTGCAGAGGTTGTGGCATATCGTTATTCCAGAGACACTCAGTTCATCAACATGCATTTCAAATAATTTGAATTTGCAGTATAATGCTGTACAGGAGTGTTACCAAGAAGTGGCAGTTGGAGAGTGTGTGAGGTTATGCACTTGGGCAGGAAGGATAGAGGAGTAAAGCTTCAGAATTCAGAAGCGCAAAGAAACTTGGGAGTCCCAGTTCAGGATTCTCTTACAGTTAACATGCAGGGCCAGTTGGCAGCTAGAAGGCAAACGCAATGTTCACGTTCATATCAAGAGGGTTAGAATACCAGAGCTGAGTTAGACTTCTGAGGCTCGGTCTGACCACATTTGAAATATTGTGAGCAGTTTTGGGCCCCGTGTCAAACAAAGGATGTGCTGGTATTAGAGGTTTACAAGAATGATCCAGGGATGAAGGACTCTGGATCTGTACTCAGTGAAGTTTAGATAGATGAGGGGGGAACTGATTGAAACTTACAGAATACTAAGAGGCCTGGGTACAGTGGACATGGAGAAGATGCTCCCACTAGTAGGAGAGACCAGGACATGAGGACACAGGCTCAGAATGAAAGGTTGATCCTTTAGAACTGAGATGCTGAGGAATTTCTCCAGCCAGAGGGTTAGGGAATCTGTTGAACTCATTGCCACAGAGGGCTGTGGAGGCCAAGTCATTAAGACAGAGATAGATAGGTTCTTGATTAGTGAGGGGTTCAAAGGTTACAGGGAGAAGGCAGAAGAATGGGGTTGAGAAACATATCAGCCACGATCGAATGGTGGAGCAGACTGAATGGGCTAATTCTGTTTCTGTATCTTATCGGACAGGACTGAGAGAGCGTCACATTCAATTTAAAAGAGTAGAGGAAGCTTTATGCTGTATCTAATTCAGTGATGTCCCTGTCCTGGGAGTGTTTGATGGGGATAATGTAGAAGGAATCTTAACTGTATCTCACCCTGTACCAGGAGAGAGTGAGGACTGCAGATACTGGAGGTCAGAATCAAGGGTGGTGCTGGAAAAGCATAGCAGGTCAGGCAGCTTCCAAGGAGCAGGAAAATTATGTTTCGGGCATCAGCCCTTCATCAGGAATGTGTCTTATTGCCCGAAACGTTGATTCTCCTGCTCCTCGGATGCTGCCTGACCTGCTGTGCTTTTCCCGCACCACACTCTCAACTCTAATCCCGTGCAGTCCATGAACCGGGAGGGCTTGATGGGAACAGTATCCAGGGAGCTTTACTTTCAGTTTTAAAAGAGTAGAGAGAGCTTTAGACTGTATCTCACCCTGTGCTGTACCTGCTCTGGGAACAACACGTTGTAAAATTGTGATGTGAACATTAGCCAAGGCAGGAGTTGGTGTTTTCAAATTGGAATGACAGAAATAGTTTTTAAAAACTTTAAAAAAGTTTCCAGAACCAATGTTACATGCTGCCTTCAGGTGTGATGTGAGCAGGACATGTCTGGATTGTCAAAAACACTTCGACAGATCAAAGTTAGAGTCACCAAACGTGCCTCGAGACATCGGCTTTCAGTTTGCTTCCACTAGTGAGTGCAGCATGGGGATTTCATCCTATTCTCTCATTCTGTCATCATCTCTCCCTCTCTCTACCTTTTTCACGTGAACCCTCACTGCTTAACGTTGACCGAGATGAGTCCAGCTCAGTTAAAGGTTCACTTGCAGGACACAGCCATCGTTAGCTGGGCCAGCATTTATTGTCTATCCCTAGTTGCCCCTTGAGGCTGCCAGTGTGGATTGAGAGCTCTGTCAGTGTGAAGTATCTTATTTCAGTTAGCATGGACTCAGTGGGGTTGGGACTGTGTGTGTTCGATACGGTCATTTCTCTGGCAATAATCACAGGAGGGGAGAAAAAGTGCCAATAGATTTTATTTGAAAGTTGGGTTTTTACGGAGGAGTGAGGGAGGGGCAGAATGTCACATCGCTGACCCTGAACTGAAGCCAGAGTCAGCCAGGAATTCTCATCCCCTCACTCCTACACTTTGTTTCTCTGTAAATTAATCTGTACCACACTGTAGCAAACTTTTCACAAATCCAAATAACTAAAACATATAGAGTGAGCATTAACCCATTGCTGCCTGCTCAGAGTTAGTGTCTTGTGCAAACTCTTGGACAATTATGCAGTGATAGTGTTACCTGACAGGTAGGGAACAAAAGTTCAAGTCCCATCAAGGCACTCTGAATCTGGAAACATTAACTCTGCTTTCTTTCCCTGCAGATGCTGCCAGACCTGCTGAGTTTCTGCAGCCATTTCTGTCTTCTTTTGTAAATCTGGATTCAGTTTTAAAATTTGCAAAAAAAGTCTAGTTTTGCTAAAAGTAACTCTAAAGGTGAGAGTCAGAGAGGTACAGCACGGAAACAGACCTTTCAGTCAAAACTGTCTATTCTGACCAGATATCCTAAATTAACCTAATCCTATTTGCCAGCACTTGGCCCATATCCCTCTAAACCCTTCCTATTCATATCCCCATCCAGATGCCTTTTAAATGCTGTAATTGTACCAGCCTCCACCACTTACTCTGGCAGCTCACTTCCTCTGAGAAAATTGCCCCTTCGGTCACTTTTAAATCTTTCCCCTCTCACTTTAAATCTACACCCTTTTGTTTAGGACTTCCTTACCCTGGGAAGATGTCTGTTTACCCTATCCATGCCCCTCGATTTTATAAACCTCTAAAAGGTCACCCCTCAGCCTCCGACGCTCCAGGGAAAACAGCCCCAGCCTGTTCAGCCTCTCCCTATAGCTCAAATCCTCCAACCCTGGCAACATCCTTGTAAATCTTTTCTGAACCATTTCAAGTTTCACAACATCCTCCCTTTAGTAGATGGTTAGAAAAATGCCTCTGATTCACTGACTTCTTTTAGAGAGGGAAACCTGCTTTTCTTTCAGCTTGACTGAGGTTTATAGGACTCCAATCTCACATCTATCTGACTCTTAACTAGCTTCTAAAAGAATGATTCAGTTTTGTTAAACATCTACAGAAAGCACTAAGAATGAATGCAAACTGACCATTCAGCTAAGCTCCAGGACCACCTTCCCAAACAGACTGCAACAGTTCCACACCTTTTCAAAAGGTGGTAAATGCCAGCTTTGTTAGCGACTCCATGTCCCAAAAACTCAAACAGCTGACTGTAATCCAAAAATCACAGAGCTGCTAAAGCACCCAAACTGAAACAAGGCTGGTGGAATGTATTGTTGTGTAAGCTGTACTCCAGCTCACTGCTCTCAGGGAGCTAGAAGAACAAGGCTGTTTTTAACTGCACGCCTCTATCGAGTGATGGAGATGGAGGAAAACCTGGAGCCAACCCTCATCACGCAGCTTGTTGCAGTCCTCAACCCCACCCCATATAAAAGCATGCACTGATCCCATGATCCCCGCCAGCTGAGGGAGTCCCACAGAATGGGAGACAGCAGCAAAAGTGGACCATCTGTGATACTCACTTGGCCAAGTCCAAATAATCTGCCACACCAACAGCCCGCACCTATATAGTGGCTTTAGTGTGGAAAACCATCCCAGGGTAATAGGATGATAATCTGACAATGCTGACCCAAGACCCAGAAGGAGATATTAGACCAGATGACCAATAGACCTGTCAAAGAGGCAGGTCTGAGGAACATCTTGAAGGGAGAGGGGGAAGGGAGAAGAGGAGATTGGGAAGAGAATTCCACAGCTTCAGCCTATGGCAGCTCAAGCCATGGTCCCCAGTGGAGTTGGGGGAAGGGGGGGTGGTGGGCACGAGGGGGAAGGGGTGGGGGGTGGAAGTTTGGGGGAGTTTGCAAGAGATCGGAATTGGAAGTGCCTAGAAATCTCAGGGCGCAGAGACTGGAAGAGATCAGAGTGAGTGAGGTAGGAGGCAGTGGAAGGATTTGAAAACAAGAACGAGAGTTTAAAAATTGAGGTATTGCTTGACCAGGAGCCTGTGCAGGTCAATGAGCACAGGGAGGGGGCAATGATAGATGAACGAGAGTTGGTGCAAGTAAGGAGCCCAGAGGTGGGGGTGGAGTGGGGAGAGAAAGGCTGTAAAGTTTCCAAAACTGGGAGACTGATCAGGAAAATCTTGGAGAATTCAGGTGTGGACATGACATGGGTCTCCTCTTGGATTCAGTTCCAGCTCAGTGAGCTCAGAGAAGATTTGAAGATTAGAACTGATGGACAAGAATCTATTATTAACTCATTCCAAGCTCGCTGAACTGTTGGGGAGCATTAAGGAGACTTGGAGGCTGTTTTTATTGATTTGTCATTACTAATGGCTATACGCCTAGCTTAATGTCCATCAACTGACCATCAAATGTAAGAGAATAACAAGTGATTCCTTCTGCCTGATAGATGATTAAAAATCTTTGCCAAAGCTGCCTGTGGTTAAAGATTTATTGCCCATACACACAACTGATAACCTCCCCTTGTCAGATTATTCCCACATCTCCAACACCAGACGTGAAAAGGATTTGGGAATGACTCTGGATTGATGAGACTGAAAACTCCTCTCTTGCCCCTCCTGCTTTCTCCAAACCCTTTCCTGTGTCCCTCCTATTTCCTCACATCCACATGCTTGGACAGGAGTTACGAGACCAGCCCCAGAGCCACTGAGCAACACCAGAAACCACAGACGGTCGGATTGCTGTCTCCACTCTCGACCGGATGCCAGTTACTCACTTTATTATAAATAGCCGCGAGTTTATTTTTGCAAACTCAGTTACATTTTACTGGTAAGCTGTTCAGAATCCACCCCAAACAACCCCTACACCTTTTCTTTCGATTAAAAAAAAACTGCTGTTTGTATCGGAGCCAGAAGTCGAACAAACACCCTGTTCTTCAGCCCCTCCCCAATCATCCCAACCCTGCCATTCCACACACACCACCACCCCCAACACCCACCGCCCCCTTTCCCAACTTCCGATGTCCTCCTAAATTCACAAAGCTAATTTTTCTCTTTTTTTGCTTATTCTTGGGAACTGTGGGTGTCACTGGTTGGGCCAGTCAGTAACTGCCTTTGAGTTGCCTTTGTGAACCACTGCAGACTATGGTCACCCAACTGGTGTGGGGAAGGGTATTTTCATTCATTTTTAAATTTTGACACAACCAAGTGTCTTGAAGCCATTTTAGAGAGTGAACCCCATTGCTATGGGTCTGGAGTCACATGTTGGCCAGACTAGGCAAGAACAGCAGATTTCCTTCACTAAAAGGGATCAGCGAATTAACTTGAATTGAATTTATTGTCACGTGTGCCAAGGCACACAGTGAAAAGCTTTGTCTTGCGAGCAATACAGGCAGATCACAGAGTTAAGCAGCATAGATAGTAAATTATAGGTAAACAGCGGCAAAAACAAAAACACAGGTACAGGCAAATGCCAAGAGTTTGTGAGTCCATTCAGTATTCTAACAACAGTAGGGTAGAAACTGTTGCGAAACCGGCTGGTGCGTGTGTTCAGGCTCTGTACCTTCTCCCCGATGGTAGAGTTTGTAGAAAAGCATTGCCAGGGTGGGATGGATCTTTGAGATTAGTGAACAAGAATGTTTCAAAAACACAAATTCAGTCATGGGCTGTTTATGTTGCTGGCTAGGCCAGCATTTATTGCCCATCCTTAATTGCCCAGAGGGCAGTTAAGATTCAACCACATTGTTGAGAGTCTAGGGTCACTTGTAGGCCACGCTAGGTAAGCTCAGAGGTCATCCCATACCAGGTTACAGCCCAACAGATTTCAAATAACCTGGTGTTGTGTGATTTCTGATTTTGTCCATCCGGTGGAGCACTGGCACCTCTACATCAGACTGGGTAAGGGTGGCAGATTTCCTTCCCTAAAGGACAGTAATGAATCAATTGGCTTTTTACAACAATCAACAACATTCACTATTTTTTTTTAAATTTCAGATTTTCTGAATTTAATTTACACCAGCTAGCCGTGGCAGGATTTGAAGCAGTGTTTCTAGACCGTTGGCCTGTGCCTCTGGATTACTTGATGTGAAAAGCGTAGCTCTGGAAAACGCACAACAGGTCAGGCAGCAGGAGAGTCGATGTTTTGGGAATTCCTGATGAAGGGCTTATGCTCACGATGTCAACTCTCCTGCTCCTCAGGTACTGCCTGACCTGGTGTGCTTTTCCAGTGCCACGTTTTCCTCCAGCATCTGCAATCCTCACTTTCTCCTCTGGATTACTAGCCCAGTGACTGCACCAGTAAATCAGTCATCGGCCTGGTTAATGTAAGGATGCGTGCTTGTTGGCAGGTCGTGCATACTCATGATGAGGAGGAGTCCAGAGATCTGGGAGGATGGTAGCAATGGATCGGATTAACGATAGGGAAGGGAGGGGGGAAAGTGAAGCCATGGATGGACTTGTAAACAAGGATACGAGTCTTCACGAGCCTGATTGGGAGCCCGGGTAAGTCAGTAAGCCCAAGGCTGATAAGTGAATGGGTGGATGAGGACTCAGATCTAACAACAGGGTCCTGGATGAGGTGAGGGACTGGACAGAAACAGATAAATCAGTAGAGTCAAAGTGGAGGAAAAACATGGGAGATTGGTCAGTCTCAAAAGGAAAAGGATAGACTTTAACAATAAAGCGTACATTGAACCAGAACACAAATTATTGCTTAAATTATTGCCAAATTATTGCTTAAATTATTGCCAAATTATTGCTTAACTTGCTTTTCCAGTTTGAAGTTTAAGATTTTATTCTCTAATTACAATCAGAGTGGGAAACACAATCTACATTTCAATAGCGCCCCTCATAACCTCGGGAAATTCCAAAGATTCTCACGGCCAATGAGTTGTTTTTGAAGGGCAGTCATGGTTAAAATGTAGTGAACAGGTTTCACAACAGCAAAAACACAGGAGAAAATGCACCTGATTTAGGGGGTAGCTTAATACTAAAAGGATAAATGTTGACTGAGACGCAGAAGGGGAGACAGCGCGGCGCTCCCTCAGCGCTGACCCCCCGACAGCGCGGCGCTCCCTCAGCGCTGACCCCCCGACAGCGCGGCACTCCCTCAGTAACACACTAGGAGTGTCTGTCTATTCATGCTTTAATCTTTGGGGTATATTTCAATTTCTGTGTTCTGAGGTGAGAGTGCTGCCCACGGTCACCTTGACAACAGGAAGGTTTCGTATGGTTGGGGTTGGTGTTGAGCAGAGGGTCCCAGCTATGTCCTGATTGCTCCAGTGGCAATCAGCTTGATTTTTCTCTCTCATTGCAATGGGATCGAGGGGGTGAGTGACCTATCGGGCTCCTGATTTGTCTGTTCCTCCTCCTTCCGCCTGTACAGCTTCTTTGAATCACACTGACGGAACACCCACTTCCCAGAGGAGGACCTCTCCTTGGCATCAATCTGACACCCAGCCCCTCACAGTAACCCTACCCTCCCCATGTGCCTCCACCTCCTCCTTTGTGCTGGAGCAGAAAGTCCCGTCCACGGACCCACTCCAACCCACCCCATATTGAAGAAAGACTCGGATTCCTGCCCCAACTCCAGTGAGCGTCTCCCCTGCTCCAGCACACGCTGCTATCTGGTTATTCCTTACTTGACCATTTGCTGTTGACTCCATCAATCCCACCGTAAGCTCATAGGCAATGGTGCACAAAGAGGGAATCAGAGTTGGGTTGATGGTGCTCTTTGTCTGTCTGTCTGTGTGTCTCTCTCGCTGGTATTTGCCTTTATTGACAATCTTACCCTGACCCCCCAGCCCTACAATCCTTCTTCCCCAGTCTCTCCACATATCCATCCATGTCTTTCCTTCTCTCGGATTATCGATATTATCCTTTCCTCTTTAGCTCATCCTGTCTAGACTTCCTTCCCTCTCTCAATGTCAGTCCATTTCTCAGCCCCATGCCTCTCTCCAATTTTTTCTTCACCATGTCACCTGACAGCTCATCCATTCCATTTCTGCCCCATTCCATCCTTCACTCATGTTGCCCATTCTCTCCCTCTTTTAAACTTCACTCTTTGCCCAGTTTCCCCTCTCCCATTTATTTCTCAGAATTCTTTTCCCTCACTCAGTTCATCTCTCACACTCACTCTATCCCTTCTCTTCACTGGATGTCTTCCATCTGTTCACTCTCCATCTCTCCATGTTCAATCAATCTGAGCCTTTGACCATTTCCTTCCTCACTCTTTCTATCTCTTCTATCATTCAGTTGTCCCTCACTTAACGTTAGGGCAAGGTTCGTGAGTATTCCTTGCAGTCAGGGAGTGCAGAGACTGAAGATGGACAAGAAGAAAGGTTTCTTCCTGCAAATCCATCCCAACCCAATTCACCAGCCCATTTGAATTTGGAATTTCTTCCAATTGGGAACAGCAAGTCAAAAGTCTGCAAACATTCTGAATGCTTTCTCAAAAGACTAAACATAGGCAGTGATATTTACAAATTAAATGATTGAAATTCACTTTGCTTTGTATAATTCAACTTTTCATTGAAAAGTAATTATGTTAATGACAAACCAGTTGGAAGCGGTGAAACTAGTAAATAAATAACACCCTAGAAAACTGACATCAACCCAGGAAACTCTGGCAGCGAGTTCCTTTCTTCGGTATATTCAATGGAAAATGACGGGTATCCACATCTACAATTCAAAAATAGGGCTGAATTCAATCACTATTTGAAATAGGTCAATCTCAATAAATGGTTTCCACTTCCCACAAACTCTTACCCCCACCATCCCCAAACCCAATGAAAACACAGCACCTCCCAACCCAGGATTAAAGAGCCAGAGAAAGGCATTTAGTTTCTCTGTACAGTTCACCTTACAACAGAAACAAAAATTAAAAACTGAGTGCTAGATAAACTGTGCACAGTTGACGTCTGGTATCCAGCAACCCCACAATGGGCTGAGGGTGTTTGGCGTGTGAAATGCTACAAGGCTGTAACAGTTTGGGGGAACTTTTAACCCTCAAGAACTCGCCTCTAGAAACAAAAGCTGAAGTTGGAGAAACTCAACAGATTTGGCAGCATCAGCGAAGAGAGAAAAAAAAAGAGTTAAAGTTTCGAGTCCAGAACGAATTTTTTGAACAATTCAGGAAAGATCGGTTCTGAAGGAGAGACATACCAGACTTGAAACGCTAACTCTGTTCCCCTCTCTCTCTGCAGATGCTGCCAGACCTGAGTTTCTCCAGTGAGTTCTGCGTTTATTTCTGACTGCCAGCGGCCCCAGTTCTGAGCAAGTGTCACTCGACCTGAAACATTAACTCGGATTTCTTTATGCACAGATGCTGCCAGACCTGGTGAGCTTTTCCAGCAATTTCTGTTTTTCGTTTGCTCAATTCTTTTGAGTTTATTTTTTGTCTCTGTTGAACTCACCTCCAGAGTTTACCCAGGGTTTTGCTAAGCTCCGCGTTGTGGAGATGTGGGTATTGATCTGCTAGTTTCCTCCGTGCTGCCTGTGCCCAGACCATGAAGGCGTTCATGGGTCTCTTCACATGAGGCTTGTTCTTAGATGAGCCATTGACTCGGACTGGCATGGGCACTAGGGTCCAGTCATAACCTTCCAGCACTTGGCTCACAGCCTCTCGGATACACAGGGGAAACTTGTCCTCCTCGCTGTCCCGTTTGCCACTGCCTTCCTCGGTACCAGCCTGAAATTTCTCCTCCCCATCAGGAGCCAGAGAGGAACCAGGGGAAACGACCGACTCACTCTCGGAGCCTCCTGAACTCGCCACGTCTGACACGCTCCGATCATCCGTCATGGTCCTTTCCAAGGCTTCAGGAGAAAAATAAACCCGATTACAGCTCGCTAACGATTAGCAACAAGACCCCCCCCCCCCAAAAAAAAAGCAATTCTAGAGCCGTCTTTGCAAGAAATGCACTGCCCAGAACACAACCCCCTTCCTCTCTCTCTCTCTCAGACACAAACACACAGAGGCAGAGAGAGAGAGAGAGAGAGAGAGAAAGTTTTTGGAAGTTGTCAAACTTGTTTTGCACCTTAAAATTTGTCAATGTCAGCTCTTCAGCGCTTGAGAAATTCCAACTAACTTTCTGCAGCTCCTTCCAGAATTATAACGTTACTTTTTTTCTCTCTCTCCTGGTGTTGAAAGATTTAATTAAAAAGCAAACAGTGGAACATATCCGATGGAATGAGTTATTCCTGTCAGTCCTGGGCTGCACCTTTTCCTCCCCCTCCCCCTATTCCCCCCCACCCCCTTCCTCCTGAGGCTATTCAACAGCAGAGGCTGCACTACTCCAACCGCAGGCGAACTTTTTGTAAAAAGAAACTTGACAGAGCTCGGACGTTCTGTTTTAAATACCATGCCCACCCTCCATTGGTTACTCTGCCTTCCTTGGGTAGCCCCCCCCCACCCCCCAACGATGGAGCTCTGCAGCGATTGGACAGCTCTCCCTGGGTGGGCGGAGACTAGGTGTTAAACCCCAATCAGGCGGGGCCCTCTGTATTTGCAGAAAGTGTGGAGTGAGCGAGCGAGTGACTGATTTGTTGTGTGTCCCACTGGTGTCATGTGGAACTTGCTCCAGGACCTGTCAGAATTAAAGCAAAGACCTACAGATCCCTAACACAGAGAAACTCAGCAGGTCTGGCAGCACCTGTGGAGAGAGAGAGAGAGCAACACAGGATTGAGTATCAGTCTGACTCTTCCTCAGTTCTAAAGAACTTAAGTCATGGATTCATACAGCACAGAAACAGACCCTTCGGCCCAACCAGTCCATGCTGACCATAATCCCAATCTAAACTAGTCCCGCCTGCCTGCTCCTGCCCTATATCCCGAGGAAAAGGCACTATCTGCTACAGGAGGAGGCCAATCAGCCCCTTGAGCCTGCTCCATAATTCAGTACAATCAAGGCTGACCTCATCTCAGCCTCAACTCTACTTTCCTGCTTCCTCTCTGTAACCCTTCGACCTGATACTAATTAAAGCGCTATCTCATTAAATTTATTGTGTCCAGGCGTCCACTGCACAATGTGATAGTGACGTCTATGAGTCATGCCCCTTTGAGAGAACTCATTCTTGCTTTAAATCTGCCACTCCTTATTCTAAAACCTCTCCTTTTAGATTTGACCCACAGAAAGAAACATTCTCTCTATGTCTACTCCATCGATCCCCTTTAGCGGTTATAAAACTCAATTAGATTAGAATCCCAAAATGTGGAAACAGGCCCTTCGGCCCAACAAGTCCACACTGACCCTCCAAAGCATAACTCACCCAAAGCCATTTCCCCTGGACTAATGCAGATAACACTACGGGCAATTTCTCATGGCCAATTCATCTGGCCTGCACATTTTTGGACTGTGGGAGGAAACCAGAGCACCTAGAGGAAACCCACCTAACACAGAGGAGAATGTGCAAACTCCACATAGACAGTCGCCCAAGGCGGGAATTGAACCTGGGTCCCTGGTGCTGGGAGGCAGCAGTGCTAACCACTGAGCCACAATGCCTCCCTGAATCTTCTAGAAGAAGCTACACATTCTTCTAAACTCCAGAGGGTTTGGGCCTAAACTGTTCAATATCTCTTCATAAATCTGCTGTCCCAGATCCTAAAACTATATCTTGCTTGTTCTGGAAGATTGATTTGTCAGTTGGTGTTGACCTCCTGATGCTGGACTTATGCCTCTGTTCCAGAGCAGATGCACAGGATTCCCTTTTCTTGCTGGTGAGATGTGCGATTGTTTCAGGGGACCAGATTGTTGAGAGGGTTTTGGATTCCAGCTTCCAATGGAAAATGGAAGATCACAGACTTGCCTAACCTTGCCAATAAGGAAACTGGTGACTGTGGGTGTGACGGCCAATTCTGTCATCTCCCCCTCACACAGTTTCCAAAGGTGTGAGAGATTCTTTCCAAAACTGCCTAACGTGGCCTGGTGGAAGTAAAACTGTTCTGCCCTGACCCTAACTAGACCAAATCCTTTATTCTCGATCTTAGACCTGGTTCCACTTCTCACACTGTCACCCCTGGGATATACATGCACCATCAAAAGCATTCTATCTGGATGTATCACAGGGCAACTATTGTGGTTTCTGAACAATGCATAAACATTGCATTTCAATATCACTTGCCATGGCCTCAAGTCATCGCAAAGTGTTTTGAAGCCAATGCAAGACCACAAGAAATTACAGAGAGTTGTGAACACAGCCCAGTCCATCACCCAAACCACCCTTATTCCTGATGAAGGGTGTATGCCCGAAACATCGACTCTCCTGCTCCTCGGATGCTGCCTGACAGGTCTTTTCCAGCGCCACACTCTTGACTTCCACCCGTTGACAGCATCTACACCTCCCATTGCCTGAAGAGAGCAATCAACATCATTGAAGACCCTTCCCACCCTGGTTATACTCTCTTCCGCCCTCTTCCAACCAGCAGAAGATAGAATGGTTTGTATGAACAGATTCAAGAACAGCTTCTTCCCGGCTGTTATTGGACTTCTGAATGGACGCGGAGAAAGTGAGGACTGCAGATGCTGCAGATCAGAGTCGAGAGTGTGGTGCTGGAAAAGCGCAGCAGGTCAGGCAGCATCCGAGGAGCAGGAGAGTTGATGTTTCGGGCATAAGCCCTTCATCAGGAATGAGGCTTTTGCCTGAAACATCAACCTCCCTGCTCCTCGGACGCTGCCTGACCTGCTGTGCTTTTCCAGCACCACACTCTCGACTCTGATCTCCAGCATCTGCTGTCCTCACTTTCTCACACACTCAGGAGTTGAGGTGAATGAGAGGTGACCTAAGACCCTGCCTACCTTCTGAGGAGAACATGAAAGAAATCCCACCATGTCATTCTGAAGCAGAGTAAGGAGTTCTCCACTGTGTCAAAACTAATCTTTATCTCTCTGTCACTGTCAGTTGAGCATCTGGACTGCTTGCCTTTGTTGCTCAGACCATTGAGTGAGGGAGTTGGGATAATATGTTGCAGTTGTACAGGACATTGGTGAAGCCACTCTGGAGTACTGTGTACAGTTCTGGTCGTTCTACTATAGGAAAGATATTATTAAATCGGAGATGGGACAGCAAAGATTTATCAGGATGTTACTGGGATTAGAGGGTTTGGGTTATAAGGAGAGGCTGAATAAGTTGGGATGTTTTTCACTGAAGTGTAGGAGGCTCAGGGGTGACCTTACAGAGTAGTGGGGGGTGGCAGAGTGGGGGAGTACATAACTGGAGTCTGGATGTGCTTCTCAGTCGGTATTTGGATGGCAATGTATTTGTCTGGTGTCTTTATGAAAACATCTAATTTCATCCTCACCACGTTCAGATGGCAACCAATAACCACCAGGCAATAGGACAGAGAGCTTTACTCTGTATCTAACCCTGTGCTGTCTCTGCCCTGGGAATATTTGATGGGGACGGTGTAGAGGGACGGTATAGAGAGAGCTTTACTCTGTAGCTAACCCCGTGCTGTCCCTGTCCTGGGAATGTTTGATGGGGACAGTGTAGAGCGAGCTTTACTCTATATCTACCCCATCCTGTCCCTGTACAGGGAGTGTTTGTTGGGGGACAGTTTAGACCGAGTGTGTGAAGTTAACACTGTTGTGGACCTTCCGTCAGCATCCTGCACCAGTTATGTATTGCAATTCCTGCCTTCTGATTGGACCAACACCGTGGAACTGATTATCTGGTACCAGTGTGTGAGTAACTCCTCAACATGAGCCATGGTGTTTCAGGATGATATTTAGTTACCATCTCTTCGAGAGACAGCGAAATATGGAGAAGAATGAAGCCCACATCCTGAGATTAAATACCAGCAGATCACAGAGGAAAGAGTTGGAACAGAAATGTTTCTTGTGAAACATCGACCCTATTTCCCATTAACTTCCACAGAACCAATTTAATAATTGCCATGAATTATTCTGAACTCAGTGAGGAACTGAGGACCCATTGATTCCCAAACCTTCACTCACAGCTATTTGCTAATCAATTGTTCCACCCTAATACCGTGTCCCTTTTGAAGAAGGCATTCAATATTTTTCTTTTCTCAGTTGCTTTTTCAGATAGAACTTCTTATTACTGCAAAGAGAGATATGCACGCATCAGGACCATCACAGGAATGGAGAAAGTGAGGACTGCAGATGCTGGAGATCAGAGCTGAAAATGTGTTGCTGGAAAAGTGCAGCAGGTCAGGCAGCATCCAAGGAGCAGGAGAATCGACATTTCGGGCATGAGCCCTTCTTCAGGAATCACAGGAATGCCAAGTTTCAAGTAATCAGAATAATTTATACCACAGTTAATTGATGAGTCAGGTCTGATTGGCTTAGCTGTTGTCATGGAGAAAACAAAAGGGATCTACAGGCTCCAAAACAGTACAAGGTTTAATCATGTTCCTTTACCTCAGTAGAGAGTGTATGAGTGTATGTTGCTTTTAGCACCACGAGTGAATGAAGCCCTGATTATCTTATAGTGTGGCTATTAGCACACCATGAATTATTCAGCAAGTACTCCCCAAACATCCTGACAGTAGATCTTTTATTGTTGGTTTTGCGAGGGGTAGAATGGTTGAGTGCTGTTTGCAGTCTGCATAATACAAACAACTAAAGGAACATGCTGTCTGATTTGATCGGTCAGTGACTGGGATTTGCGCTTAGCTACCCAGGACTGGACACAACTTTAACCAAAATATCTCTCATTCAATGAAGCTGAGCTGTACTTCCACTGAACGTACAATGAGGAGCTAACAGGTGCCCCAGGTAGATCCCAGCTCTGTGCCAAACTCGCTTCTGTAAGCGTGATCCACGAATTATCTCCAGTTTTCAGTTCTGCTTACTAGTTAGGCACCAAGAATAAAGGAATATTGGCAAGATCCCACGCTGGACTATAACTGAGTGCTTCCTTCTCTCTTCTGTTTGCATTTGGAGATGGGGTATTGAGACAATCAGGAGGTTGTGGAGCAGAATTTAACAAGCTATTCCTGAATTCTCCATCATCCCAATCGGAGAGAGCTCCTCAGGCAGGGTGAAGGAAAATAACTGGGCAGGATGTGCTGGGCATTATGGATGGAGTGATTTCAGAAAAACGCTCCTTTCGGGCAAAAACAGCTCAATCGCACAGCGATGGATACGCAGCTGTCAAGGATGGTCTTTCGCAATGTCAACCACTCGGATCCTGTTAAACGAATCTCCATCATCCCGGTTCATGAGGCTTCACAGCACAGGGAGGTACTGACACAGAAAGAACCCATCCACAGCCTTGAGCACAGAGTGTGGGCTGATCCATCCAGTACAGTGCTAACAGAGTGTTGCACTGTTGGAGGGTCAGTGCTGAGGGAGTGCCGCACTGTCACAGGGTCAGTGCTGAGGGAGTGCTGCACTGTCGGAGGGTCAGTGCTGAGGGAGTGCCACACTGTCGGAGGGTCAGTGCTGAGGGAGTGCCGTACTGTCACAGGGTCAGTGCTGAGGGAGTGCCGCACTATCGGAGGGTCAGTGCTGAGGGAGTGCCGCACTATCGGAGGGTCAGTGCTGAGGGAGTGCCGCACTGTCGGAGGGTCAGTGCCGAGGGAGTACCGCACTGTCGGAGGGTCAGTGCTGAGGGAGTACCGCACTGTTGGAGGGTCAGTGCTGAGGGAGTGCCGCACTGTCGGAGGGTCAGTGCTGAGGGAGTGCCGCACTGTCGGCGGGTCAGTGCTGAGGGAGTGCCGCACTCTCGGAGGGTCAGTACTGAGGCAATGCCGCACTGTCAGAGGGTCAGTGCTGAGGGAGTGCCGCACTGTCGGAGGGTCAGTGCTGAGGGAGTGCCGCACTGTCAGAGGGTCAGTGCTGAGGGAGTGCCACACTGTCAGAGGGTCAGTGCTGAGGGAGTGCTGCACTGTCAGAGGGTCAGTGCTGAGGGAGTGCTGCACTGTCGGAGGTTCAGTGCTGAGGGAGTGCCGCACTGTCGGAGGGTCAGTGCTGAGGGAGTGCTGCACTGTCAGAGGGTCAGTGCTGAGGGAGTGCCGCACTGTCGGAGGGTCAGTGCTGAGGGACTGCCACACTGTCAGAGGGTCAGTGCTGAGGGAGTGCCACACTGTCAGAGTTTAAGTGCTGAGGGAGCGCCACACTGTCGGACAGTCAGTGCTGAGGGAGTGCCGCACTGTCGGAGGGTCAGTGCTGAGGGAGTGCTGCACTGTCAGAGGGTCAGTGCTTAGGGAGTGCCGCACTGTCGGAGGTTCAGTGCTGAGGGAGTGCCGCACTGTCGGAGGGTCAGTGCTGAGGGAGTGCCACACTGTCAGAGGGTCAGTGCTGAGGGAGTGCCGCACTGTCGGAGGGTCAGTGCTGAGGGAGTGCCGCACTGTCGGAGGGTCAGTGCTGAGGGAGTGCCACACTGTCGGAGGGTCAGTGCTGAGGGAGTCCCGCACTGTCAGAGGGTCAGTGCTGAGGGAGTGCCGCACTGTCGGAGGGTCAGTGCTGAGAGAGTGCCTCACTGTCGGAGGGTCAGTGCTGAGGGAGTGCCGCACTGTCAGAGGGTCAGTGCTGAGGGAGTGCTGCACTGTCAGAGGGTCAGTGCTGAGGGTGTGCCGCACTGTCGGAGGGTCAGTGCTGAGGGAGTGCCACACTGTCAGAGGGTCAGTGCTCAGGGAGTGCCGCACTGTCGGAGGGTCAGTGCTGAGGGAGTGCCGCACTGTCGGAGGGTCAGTGCTGAGGGAGTGCCTCACTGTCGGAGGGTCAGTGCTGAGGGAGTGCCGCACTGTCGGAGGGTCAGTGCTGAGGGAGTGCCGCACTGTCGGAGGGTCAGTGCTGAGGGAGTGCCGCACTGTCGGAAGGTCAGTGCTGAGGGAGTGCAACACTGTCGGAGGGTCAGTGCTGAGGGAATGCCGCACTGTCAGAGGGTCAGTGCTGAGGGAGCGCCTCACTGTCAGAGGGTCAGTGCTGAGGGAGCGCCGCACTGTCGGATGGTCAGTGCTGAGCGAGTGCCGCACTGTCGGAGGGTCAGTGCTGAGCGAGTGCCGCACTGTCGGTGGGTGAGTGCTGAGGGAGTGCCGCACTGTCGGAGGGTCAGTATTGAGGGAGTGCCGCACTGTCGGAGGGTAAGTGCTGAGGGAGCGCCACACTGTCCTGCAATAAATAACTCCCCTCCTGCCTTCCCAAAGCCTGTCCACCATCAATAAGGCATAAATAACCGTAAAATATTGCCGCTGCTAAGAGATGGAAAAAAAGCAGAAAGTGTCACAGAAACTCAGAAGGTCTGACAGCATCTGTGGAGAGTTCATGACTGAAGTCCAGCAACTCTTTTTCTTGGACCTACAAGCACAAACGCAGAGTGACGGAATACTCCCCACTTCCCTGGATCGGGGCAGCTCCAACAGCACTCAAGAAACTCAACACCATCCAGGTCAAAGCAGCCCCCCCCTTGATTGGCACCACATCCACAAACACTCACTCCCTCCACCACTGACACTCAGTAGCAGCAGTGTGTACCATCTACAAGATGCTCTGCAGAAACTCATCAAAGATCCTCAGACTGCACCTTCCAAACCCATGTCCACTTCCATCTAGAGATACATGGGAACACCCACCCCCTGCAAGTTCCCATCTGAGGCACTCACCATCCTGACTTGGAAATACATCGCCGTTCCTTCACTGTCGCTGGGTCCAAATCCTGGAATCCCTCCCTAAGGGCATTGTGGGTCTACCCACAGCACATGGGCTGCAGTGGTTCAAGAAGGTAGCTCACCCCCACCTTCTCAAGGGGCAACTAGGGACGGGCAATAAATGCTAGACCAGCCAATGATGCCATATTTCAAAACAAAGTTTTAAAAAAGGATTTATTTCTCAAAATGTCAATAATCTGCCCTGCACAAATTTGTTTAAGCCTGCCCACCACTTGCACCTGTCCCATACCCCTCCAAACCCTTCCTATTCGTATACCCATCCAAATGCCTCTTAAATGTTGCAATTGTACCAGCCTCCACCACTTCCTCTGGCAACTCATTCCACACACGTACCACCCTCTGCGTGAAAAAAGTGCCCCTTACGTCTCTTTTATATCTTTCCCCTCTCACCCTAAACTTATGCCCTCTAGTTCTGGACTCCCTGACCCCAGGGAAAAAACTTTGTCTATTTACCCTATCCATGCCCATCATAATTTTATAAACCTCTATAAGGTCACCCCTCAGCCTCCGACGCTCCAGGGAAAACAGCCCCAGCCTATTCAGTCTCTCCCTGTAGCTCAGATCCTCCAACCCTGGCAACATCCTTGTAAGTCTTTTCTGAATCCTTTCAAGTTTCACAACATCTTTCCGATAGGAAGGAGACCAGAATTGCACGCAATATTCCAACAGTGGCCTAACAATGTCCTGTACAGCCGCAACATGACCTCCCAACTCCTGTACTCAATACTCTGACCAATAAAGGAAAGCATACCAAACACCTTCTTCACTCGCTCCGAAAGCTAGTGCTTCCAAATAAATCTATAGGGCTATAACCTGGTGTTGTGTGATTTTTAACCTTACCTGCTGTGACCTACATGTGGCTCCAACTGCCCTTTGGGCAATTAGAGATGGGCAATAAATACTGGCCTAAGCCCGCGATATCCTCATCCTCTGAATGAATGAAAAAGGGAGGAAGAGTTGCTGGACCTGAAACGTTAACTCTGATTTCTCTCCAAAGGCAGTGCCAGACTTGCTGAGCTTTTCCAGCAATTTCTTCTTTAGTTTGGGGTGGCACGTTGGCTCAGAGTTTAGCACTGTTATATCACAGCACCAGGCACCCAGGTTCGATTCCAGCCTCAGGTGACTGTGTGGAGTTTGCATGTTCTCCCTGTGTCTGTGTGGGTTTCCTCTGTGTGCTCTGGTTTCCTCCCACAATCCAAAGATGTGCAGGTCAGGTGAATTGGCCACGCTAAACCGCCCGTAGTGTTAGATGCATTAGTCAGAGGGAAACGTGTTTGGGTGGGTTACTCTTTGGAGGGTCGGCCAAAGGACCTGTTTTCACACTGTAGGGAATCTAATCTAATTTAGTTTCTGGTTTACAGCATCTGCAGTTCTTTCAGTTTTTATTGAGCACTGTCCTTATTCATTCCTGAACTGCAATGGGATGAACATATACAAATTGGAGTTGCAGACTAATTACTGTCATTGACTCTCTCCCATACTCTCCAAGTATTGAAAAGTCATGACTACATAACTATGTAAATATGCAAGATCACGAAGTAGGTTTTGATTTGAGTCATTTGATCATCGTTTCAAAACATCAACCCTTGCGTTGCATCTTTCCTGTGCGCTAGACTCTTCAACTCTTCCTACAACTTCTTCCATCTGCTTTTTGCTCTCTTGTAGAAAGAAAATATTTTTGACTTCTGTCCTAAACTTGCTCCTTTTGGTTCTGATTGTGTCAGCTCCCAGTCTCAGCCTTGCTCCTGCCATTGGATCATCACCATCCCTGCAGCTTCCAATGTTTATTTGTTTTCAGACAGAAGGAATAGGGAAGGTTTTCTCTCCCGATGTACCCTCAATGAGGCCTGACCTCCATGAACCCCACATTCTTTTGAAGAACAAAGGGAGATCAAATTGAGGTATCCAACACAATAAAAGGAATGGATAAAATAGACAGAGAGTGGAGACTTCCCCTTGTCGGGCATTCCCGGAGGAGAGATCATAGTCTTAGGATAAGGAGCAGCAAATTTAAAACAGCGGTGTGGAGACACAACTTTTCCCAGAGGGTTGTGAGTCTGTGGAATTCACTACCTCATAGTGCAGTGGATGTTGGAACAGTGAGTGAATTTAAGGAGGAGTTAGACAGATGTTTAATTGGTAATAGGTTGAAGGGATACGGGGAGAGGGCAGGAAAATGGGAGTGAGGAGCGTATCAGCCATGATTGAATGGTGAAGGCTGAATGTGTGGTGCTGGAAAAGCACAGCAGGTCAGCCAGCATCCAAGGAGCAGTAGAGTCAATGTTTTGGGCATATGCCCTTCATCAGGGTTTCATTTTCCTGATGAAGGGCTTATGCCTGAAACATCGATTTTCCTGCTCCTCAGATGCTGCCTGACCTGCTGTGCTTTTCCAGCACCACACTCTCATCTCTGACCTTCAGCATCTGCAGTCCTCACTTTCCCCTCCTGGATGGGCTGAATGGTCCAATTCCATCCCTTTATCTTATGAACCTATGTACCCCAATGTGGCTTGGTTTGGCGCGGGGGTGGATTTGAACCAGGGACACTGGGTTGAATCTAACAAAGTGTCTGTTTCAGGGCTTTCGAAGGAGACTTTCCCTCTGTGAGCTAGCTCACACAATTCTTTGCCACCCACTGATACAATTTTTTGTAAATCTATTGGCACTTTACACTGTCCCCTGCCTGATCAACTGTCCTCATCACTGACAATCCCTGTCCTTAGCACCCACTGCTCTCTCCCTAACACCAGCCAGCCACTGTGTCATCATAGTGCTGAACATAGCACTTAGTAAAGACTTCAGTTGTCAAAGAAAATGAAGGAAGTGCCAACAGAAATGTAACTGCATTTGTCTCCCAATAAACTGGGCTTGCTTGCCTTTTGAGTGGCAAGTGTCAAGATATTTTCTAATCGACCTACTCAGGATTTTTTATTGCACACCCACGGAGCAGATGACTCTTAGAACCGGGACCCTTTGGTCCAGAGGTAGGGACACTCCCATTGCACTACCGTAGTGCCTGAATTTACAGTCAATGAACAATCACTTCATCCAATTCAGATCTGTTGGAGGTGGGTGTCAGTTCAGTCCCCACGCTGCAGTTCTCTCTCTCCTGTTGAAGGTGATGTTCCTCCTGCACCACGTTCCCATTGTCCTCCTCGGAAGACAGCTGCTGTTCTCCGGCCTCTTAGGAGTCCTTTCATCCCTTCTTTACCCCTGCCAGATTACTGGGCACAGGGATCATGAGGTACACACTGCACCCTCAGAGGGTTCACGAGGGTCTATGATAGAGAAAGGTGGGCCGAAAGGCACCTTCTCCTCCATTGATTGGTTGGACATGGAGGAGGCTGGGTTAGATTGATAGGATTTGTGAGTTTGCTTTGCAATAGTAATACTCCCTGGACGATGACCAATCAGCAGCCAACTTCAGAGCCATGGGAGCATTTTTAATATTGACCCTCAACTCAATAACTTCCCCTACCATTCCCCCCACCCCACCCCACCCCACCATTGACCTCCCCCGCTCCATGTCAACCTGCAGATCCCAACTCTCCCACATCATCCCACCTAGCTCTCCACCCCCACCCTCAACCCTGCTCACTCCCTCACCCTAAACCCCTTCACCCCCTCACTCCTAACCCCTTCACCCCCTCACCCCCAAACCTGCTCACCTCCAACCCTGTTCACCCCCTCACCCCCAACCCTGTTCACCCCCTCACCCTAAACCCCTTCACCCCCTCACCCCCAACCCCTTCACCCCCTCACCCCCTCAACCCCTCATCCCCAAACCTGCTCACGTCTAACCCTGCTCACCCCCTCACCCTGAATCCACTCAGTCCTTCTCTCCTGAACTCTCCTCAACCGGTAATTCCTCAAACCTTCAACCCTTCCTCACCCTCAAACTAAGTCCCCCCCCCCCGCATGCAAACCTCAGAAATGGAGACCCCCAATAAACAATCACTGTCTAATAAAGGTTAAAGGTCAGCATGTAAAACCATTCAATGGTTGAGACACAAAGCCATTTTGGTCCCCTTGGATCCGGCAAACATCCCCAGCTCCCTACGACCCCATCCCTACCCCATCCTCAGGGGAAGGTGAAATGTTTCTTTTGCCCCTGTGGAGGGTGAGCAGCTGAGTGTCAGTGAGAGCGGTTAGTTAGCTGTACGGTGGGAATGTTTGTGTGCTGGTGCCAGAAAGTCCCCTCAGTGCCGGTCCTGATCAAAAGGCATCATCTGAGGAGGTGCCCCGTGTGGGCGGGTCAGTGGGAAGGCTATGACAAAGAGTTACAGTTGAATCCTTTGTCTAACATTCATTCCCACATCAGCACAATCAGCCGAGCAATGGGCACATTAAGGCTGGAGTCATTACAGGCCAAAGACAGTCAGCATTACAACACAGACTGTGTAACCACCTCGGCATTAACCCGACGATCCCAGGTTGTCAGAACTTCCCTTGATTTCTACAAAGAGGAAAACTTGCTTTATTCCTGCTATTTACCAGGCTCTCCCCATGATCATGAATGTTCCATTTTTACTACGATATTAATCAATAAACGTGACATTGAGATTTCTTTACTTTTGGAGATTTTATTCTGGAATAAGGGAAAGAAGGAAGTTTAAAAAGTAAATGAGTTTGGGTTAAACATGCCCTAGGGACCATTCCAACCTGAGGCCAGAGGGATGATAAAGCTGGTATTTGGTTGGGTGAGGGAGCGTGATATGTAGGTGAGGATTGGAGAGGCTGAAACACATGCTCCAGTTTCTAATTTGCCCACCTCACAGCGAAGGGCCATTTTATGGAAATCAGTCATTGAGACCAACAGCCCTTTGGCCCATCGAGTTCATACCAATTAAAAACAACCACCTAATTCTTTTCATTCCCAGTGTTTGGCCCATACCTTTGGCATCACAAGTGCGCCTCTAAATCCCCTGAAATGTGATGCAGGTTTCTGCCTCTCCCACCCTAACAGGCAGTGACTTCCAGATCCTCACCACCCTCTGGGTGAAAAAGATTCCTTAAATCTCCTTTCCTGCCCCTCCCCTTAAATCTACACCCCCCTGATCATTAGTCTCTCCACCAAGGGGAAACATTCCTTCCTGTCTACCCTGTCTATGCCCCTCATCACTTTATACATCCCAGTCGTGTCCCTCTCAGTCTCCTCTGCTCTAAGGAAAACAATTCCAGCCTGTCCAATCTCTTCCTCACTCCAGCCCAGGCAACTTCCGGGTAAATCTCCTCTGACCCCTCTCTGGGGCTATCGCATCCGTCCCATAATGTGGATTCCAGAACTGCATATATATTTGTAGTGAATGGAACAAGGACCAGAGGGATCTCATTGACTATGAGATCCTTGATTTGCGTTGTTAGCCTGGGCCAATCAGGGAACCCTGGCTGACAGATATATACAGACGATTCAGAAGGTCTCCTCATTCTTGGGACTGCTAGCCCATCCTCTGTGCACATGTAAATAAAGGGTGACTTGGTGATGGGATACTGGCCTCTGTGCAGTTATTCCAATATTCTATTATTGTAGCTTATAGTTATGTAAGAGTGGAAATTTCTGAAACTTAAATGAGGCAGCAACGTCAAAATCCCATTTCCTCCCTGCTGCTATCCTACGAAATAAGAACAAAGATCAAAGAAAATTTACAACCCAGGAACAGGCCTTTCGGGCCCTCCAAGCCTGAGCCGATCCAAATCCACTGTCTAAACCTGTCGCCCAATTCCTAAGCATCTGTATCCCTCTGCTCCCCATCGACTCATGCATCTGTCCGGATGCAGCTTAAATGAATCTACCGTCCCTGCCTCTACCACCCCTGCTGGCAACGCGTTCCAGACACCCATCACCCTCTGTGTGAAGTACATACCGTGTGTATTCCCCTTAAACTTTCCACCTCTCACCTTGAAATAGATTGTTTCAATTGTTGGGCTACTCAGTGAATCTTTGTCACAGGAAAGGCAAACACTTCCTTCATTGGCTCCTTATACACTCCAGGAGAAGGTAGCAGTGACCCAGGTGAATGCCTAGACAGCAGGAAACATGTTCACCCACGTCACGTTGTGTTGCAGGAAGTCAGTAGAGTTTTGGCCTTGTGACAGGGGATTGGGAATTTTGTCCTTTCCACCTGAACAGCTGATAGAACACTTGCTGATGTCTAAATAGCTTAGTTCATACCCCCTCCCCCAAACTCTGTCTCCCCAGTACCTGGGACAGCCCCACAACACCAATCCCTAACACAGGGCAGCCTTTATATACGGCCTGTGACTTGATATAAGACTGGTATTGTACTTGCTTGGCGTGGTTTTCAGCTCAGTGTGGCAACAATGAATTTAATGTACAGTGAGGTCTTTTAGAAGCATTAGGGGCCCAGAACAATTCGGCTTGTGTTTCCAATTTTGCAGTATGAATGGTAAGTTAGATAAGACTTTGGGGCCTAGCTGTGTATCCCCTTTGTTCAGTCCCAGGTGAACTGGAACCATGTGATCAAATGTAAAAACTTGTTAAAATGAATAGCTGAAGGGACAGAGTCACAGAACGACAACATGTTTTCAGTCTGGTTGCTGTCCGTCTCCTTTTGAAGATGGTGAACATTCCAGAAACCACCAAACTTACCTCACATAGTAGTTGGATTTTTGGGCCTACACAGCAGCGCTGCCTGTCAACTGGAATTCACGGCCGGTGTGGTTTTTTTGGGAGAGAAATAATGCCCTGGTTTTGGAATCCACAAAGGTTTGTGAAAGTGTCTTGTGCATTTGACAGCAGGGATAATGATTCTGGCTTTTCTTAAAAATGACGAGAAAGAAAATGATATTTTGCTTAAGGTGGGGGTGAGGGTCACACAGGTAGCTGAAATGGATTGAAGGCCTTGCTTGTTGCTATGGGCCAGGGTCCCTGATGCTTCAACTGAGGCTCAGCTGGAGCAGAAAAAGGTGAAGTCAGATTGCCACCACAGATAAACCTGAAATAGCTAAAGACGTATGAAAAATAGTGAATAAAATAAAAGGATTGATCCTGTCGAAGGGCAATCCCATACTTAAAGCTTCCCACGTAATTGTCGCTTAATTTCTTTTGCTGACAGACCTGACCTCACCCACATCAAAGTATTTTCTGTGATACCCCAGTGAAGGTAAATGTTCTGACTCTGTGGCTGATGTTAAAGTAATTCAGGTGATTGTGTAACGATCTTGGTAAAGACATTACCATTACCTTAGCTGAGCAGGAAGGCAATGTGAACAGGAGTCCGGTGTGGGCCAAATGGCCAGTGCACTCATGTTTCTGAGTCAGAGGGTTGAGGGTTCCAGTCCGACTTCCATGGGTTAATCCAGGTGGAGTCTCCAGTGCCGTACTGAGGGAGTGTTGCACTATGGCAGGTGCTGCCTTTCTGATAAGACATTAAATGAGCCTGCCCACTCAGGTGGACATGAAAGAACCGTGGAAGAGTAAAGGAGTTCTTCCTGGTGTGCTGGGCCAATGTTAGTCTTTCCACTAATGTCAACCTTATCGTGGTCATTAGTACCTTGTCTATGGGAGCTTGGTGTGCACAAATTGGCTGGCATCTGACCTGCTTTGTCGCAGTGGCAACTGGTTCAGGAAACATTTTTTGGCAGGGTCTGCAGCTTTCTGGGCTGTGAAGGGCACAATAGTGATGAAAATGATCATAAAGAGGAGTCTAAATGTCATTTCAGGCTGCTCAAGTTTAAGGATTTTCAAACAGATTAGCATTGGGATCATGGGAAGGGGGTCAGTGGTCTGAACCTCAGGACCCTGTGCTGCTTGTAAAGAGGAGGAGAGAAAGCAAGAAACAGCGAGAGGTCATAGGTCGCTGATGTGAGGTTAATGTTCCCAGGGCCTGGAGCGGGCTTAGGGAATAAACGGATGAAGGTGAGGAGTTGAAATTTCAAATTAACTTTTGAAAGTTTGTGTCACTTTTTTTTGCTAAGCAGTGACACACTCTGAATTCTAAATGTTGCTGTTTAATCTGTGAGTTAGTAGAATAGTTTGACAGTTTGACTGCTACATTTCCAGGTAATCAGTTGTAAACTGTTACTCGATGTGCCTTCCCCAGCTCACAGCACAGTTACAAACACTGTCACACTTCAATAGTACAGACGTTGCAGCCTCTTAGTGGGTGAAGATGGACAGATTTCATGAGAAATCTCAGAACCACTAATGTTATAAAAGACCACTTCAGTTCCAGCCTGTAACCCACTCCTAGTTATCAGCTTTTCCATTTCTAAACCTTAGAATCCCTCAATTAGAATTCATCTTGCTCCTGGCTATCTGTTAAATCCCTGAACAAGTGGATTAGGTTCTAGTCTGTAACCCACTCCAGGGTACCTGTTATTCTATATAGAAACTACATAGAACCCCTCAATTTGATTGCAGTCTGTAACTCACTCCAGTATCTATTACTCTGTGTCGAAATAAACCAATAGTCCAAATTCGATTCTCCACATAACTCACTCCAGGGATGTGGCATTCCACATAGGAATCCATCAATTTCACCCACAGATTCCTGTAACTGGGTACTATAGGAGGAGCAGCTGGCAGACAATGCTGGACTAATGCTGGGAGCGTGAAAGTGTGACAGTTTGCAATCAGAGAGCAAGTAATAGGCATGTTGCTGGGCATAACACATATTAGGATACTCTGTGTGTATCATTAACACTGTGTGTTAATGAGTACAATGCTATGTTTATTACATAGTAGCACACCTTGTGTTATAGGGTATAACACACAGGGCTTTACTGGGTACAATACAGGATTACTGGATATAATGCTGTGTGTTACTGGGTACATTATCTAACAATTCACTGTGAGTTACAGCATATAATACTGTGTATATTAAGTAATAACATACCGTTTGATATTGGGAATGATGCTGTGTCTATTAGATAATGACATACTATGTGCAACTGGCTAAAACCCTGAATGTATTATCTAATGATCCACTGTACATTATGCACTGTGTGTTACTGGGTATAACGTTGTTAATATTATAAAATAACACACTGTCTGCTACTAGGTATAACATTGCATATATTATTTAGTTACATACCGTGTGTAACTGGGTATAACATTGTATGTTAGATAATAATATACCCTGTGTTACTGGGCAGGACACTATTAATATTGTCTAATATTGCACCATGTGTAACTGGGTATAGCTGTGTGCAGTATGTAATTATAAACTGCATTATTGGGTATAATGCTGTGTATATTATGTAATAACATGCCATGTGTTACTGGGTAAAACACTGTGTATATTGTTTAATACACACCTTGCATTACTGCATAAACCCTGTTTATATTGTATAATAACTTACTGTGTGTTACTAGCATCTGTGGAGACAAATCAGAGTTAGTGTTTCAGGTCAAGTGACCCTTCCTCAGAACCCTTTCTGAACAGTACCCATTCTGAAAAAGGTTGACTTGACCCAAAACATTAACTCAGTTTTTTCTCCACAGATGCTGCCAGACTTGCAGGGTTTCTCCAGCAATTTGTTTTTGTTTTAGGTTCCCAGCATTTGCAGTCCTTGTGGGCTTTTTGTCGAGTGTGTAAGACATTGTGTATCGCTGGATAGCATACTGTGTATGTTGTACAAAGTAACACCGTGCATTACTGAATATATTGGCATGTATTTTAGGCCATAAGACCAGGAGATGTAGGAGAAGAATTAAGCCATTTGGCCCAGCAGGTCTGCACTGCCAATAGGTCGTGGCTGATATGTTTCTCACCTCTGTTCTCCTGCCCTCTCTATATAACCCTGATCCCCTTACCAATCAAAAACCTATCTACCTCAGTCTTAGGTACACTCAATGAGTTGGCCTCCACAGCCCTCTGCGGCAATGAGTTCCACAGATTCCC
Source organism: Chiloscyllium plagiosum (assembly GCF_037043375.1). Taxonomy (NCBI): domain Eukaryota; kingdom Metazoa; phylum Chordata; class Chondrichthyes; order Orectolobiformes; family Hemiscylliidae; genus Chiloscyllium; species Chiloscyllium plagiosum. Next base: position 4,353,395 of record NW_028270171.1, read on the forward strand.
CACCCTCTGGCTGAAGATATTTCTCCTCATCTCGGTTCTAAAGGGTCCTCCTTTCACTCTGAACCTGTGCCCTCAGGTCCCAGTCTTTCCTATTAGTGGAAACATCTTCTCCATGTCCACTGTACTTAGGCCTCTCAATATTCTGTCAGTTTCAACCAGATCCCCCCCTCATCCTTCTAACCTCCATTGAGTACAGACCCAGAGTGGCCAACCGCTCCTCATATGACAAGCCCTTCATCCCTGGATCATTCTTGTAAATCTCCAACACCAGCACATTCTTCCTTAGATACAGGGCCCAAATTCTTCACAATATTCCAAACATGGTCAGACCAGAGCCTTATGTAGCTTCAGCAGTCCATCGCTGCTCTTGTGTTCTAGCCATCTTGAAAGGAATGCTGACATTGCATTTTCCTTCCCAAAGCCAACTGAATCTACATGTTAACACTAAGTGAATCCTGAACTCAGACTCCCAAGTCCCCTTGTGCTTCATATTTCTGGAATCTTTCCCCATTTAGAAAATAGTCTACACCTCTATTCTTTTTACCAAAATGCATAACCTCATACTTTTCCACATTATATTCCATCTGCCGCTTCTTTGCCCACTCTCTTAACCTGTCTAATTCCTTCTCTAACCTCCCCACTTCCTCAATACTATCTGCCTCTCCACTTATCTTTGTGTCAACTGCAAACTTAGCAAAAGTGTCCTCAAGTTCTTCATCCAGATCGTTAATGTATCACGTGAATAGTTGTGGTGCCAACACGGACCCCTGTGGGAAATCCACTAATTGCCAGCTGCCATCCTGAAAAAGACCCCTTTATCCCCACTCTCTGCCTTCTGCCAGTCAGCCAATCCTCTATCCACACATACCTTGCCCCTAACACCATGGGCTCTTATTTAGCAGCCTCCCAAGTAACAAAGGTATCAAAGGTTTTCTGTAAATCCAAATAGATCATGTCCACTGGCTCTCCTTAATCTAATTTACTTGTTACCTCTTCAAACAGATTTGTCAGGCATGACCTCCCACTGATAAAGCCACACGGATTCAATCGGATTTGCCTTGCACATCCAAAGTACTTTGCAATCTAATCTTTAACAATGGACTCTAAAATCTTATCAACAACTTAGGTCAGGCTATAGTTTTCTGATTTCTATCTCACTCTCTTCTTAAACAAGGATGTTATGTTAGCCATTTTCCAATTCTCTGGGACCCTCCTTGACTGCAGTGATCCCTGAAAGATCATCATCAATGCCTCTGCAATCTCCTCAGCTATCCCCTAAAGATTTCTGGGCTGCAGTCCATCTGGTCCAGGGGATTTATCCACCTACTATCTTTTCAGCTTCCCCAGTACCTTCTCCTTAGTGACAGCTACTACACTCACTTCTGCCTCCGACTTTTTTGAAGTTCTGGTATGCTGCTGGTGTCTTCCACCATGAAGACTGTTGGAAATTACCCGTTTCAGTTCCTCCACCATTTCTTTGTTCTCACTTACCACTTCTACAATCTCATTTTCCAGCAGTTCAATGTCCATCTTGCCTCTTACCTTTTATATATCCAAAACAACCCTTGCAAATTTCTTTTTATATTACGATCTAGCTTATTCTCATATTTCATCTTCTCCTTCCTTACTCCTGTTATAGTTAGCCTCTGTTGGTTTTTAAAGGTTTGCCAATCCTCTGGCTTCTCACTGATCTTCACCACATTGTACGCTTTTCCTTTTGCTTTTATACTCTCCCTAACTTCCCGTGTCAGCCACAGTTGCCTCTTCCTCCTCGGGATGAATTTCTGCTGTGCCTCCCAAATTACCCCCAGAAGCCCCTGCCCTTGTTGATCCCCCATATTCCCTGCTGGTCTTCCCTTCCAATCAGGTCTGGCCAGCTCCTCCCTCATATCTTTGTAGTTACCTTTATACAATTGTCAAACTGTTACATCTGATTACAGCTTCTCTCATATCATAGTCACAGCCCCCCAGGCAGGGGTTCCTACAGGTTAAGCTCCCTAATCGCGTCTGGTATATAAAAATACACTGTGTGTTACAGAGTATTACCCATGTATATATTATATAATAATTTACCTTGTGTTACTAGATATGACGGTTGCATTAATGAGTGTTGCATTGTGTCAACTACATATTGCTATGTCCATTTGTTATTGAGTATAACATTGTGCATATTATATAATGCATAATCAGGACTAACGTGTACATTACAAAACAGCACTATTGGGTATAACATAATATCTCACTCTCTGTTACTGTGTATAAAATTGGATATTTTATACCATTTCATGCATTACTGGGTCTAATGCTGTGAATGTTATACCATAGATACCATATGTTACTGGTTATAACACCGTGCATATTATATAATAACATACCATACATTACTGTGTACAATGCTGTGTATATTATGTAATAATAGTGTTACTGGTTATAACCATCCATATAGTCTCAAATAACTCTTTATGTGTTATATTCAGGTATAATGCTATGTATGGTGTGTAATTAGATACTGCCTGTTACTGAATAAACCCTATATTGTAAAATAACTGACAGTACCTTCCTGTGTATATTACATAATAACTCACTGTAACACACACAGCATTTTCCCCAGTAATGCAGGGTGTGTTACTTTATTATCTGCTAAGGCATATTATATATATTATATAACAATTCACTGTGAGTTACAGCATACAATCCAATGTATGTTAAGTAATAACATCCTGTGTGCTATTGGGAATGACATGGTATCTATTATATGGCAACACACCATGTCTTATTGGGTATGACATAACACATCCTGTGTGACTGGGTACAGTGCTCTGTATCTTTTAAACCATCCCTTACTGAGTAAAACACTGACGACATTATGCTTCACTGTGAGTTATTGGATATAATTCAGTGTCTATTATATAAAAAATTATCTCAGGGTTACAGCATATAACACTGTCAGTATAATACAATAACATGTTAAGTGTTACTGGGAATGACACTCTATGTTCTGTAATAATGTACAGCATGTTACTGGGTATAACCCTGTACACTCACTAATAACACTCAGTGCCTTACTGAGTCTAACACTGTCGGCATTATAAAATAATGCACAGCGTGTTACTGGATATAATGCAATGTCTATTATACAAGAGCACATCATGCATAAAGGGGTATAATGTCAAGTATTACATACTAACAGGCAGTGAGCTACTGGCTATAACTCTGTGTATGCTATTCAATAACACATACATTACTGGATTTCGTGCTGTGTAGATTACATAAAAGTATACCTAGTTTAACTGGACATAATACTGTATATAATAAGCTGTCCAGGTTTACTGCTGCTTATATTTTTAAATAAGATAGTACACATTATTAGTTCTGATGCAATGTATATTATATAACAACACACCTTGCCTTACCAGATATTAAGTAACACAGCCTGCGTTACTGGGTAAAACACTGTGCATACTACATAACAATTCATTGTGGGTTACAGCATCTACACACATTTCATTATGTAATATACACCCCATTAGACCCAGTAATACATGGTATGTTATTATCCCATGTATACACTGTTATATAATACAATATAACACACATGTGTAACTGAGTATCATAATGAGTCTATTATACAATGTTATTATTAATATTATTGTGTATCTTATATAATACGTAATCTTTGATTGGGTATAATGCTATGTACATTATATAACAGCCCACACCCTGAGATTCTGGGTATAATGCTGTGTATATTGGCAGATAACACACAGTGTGCTACTGAGTGTAACACAACATATAGCATATAATGACATACCATGTGCTACTGGGTATAATGCTGTATCTATTATGTAATTACAAGCTATCTGTAATTGGCTATAACAAAGTATTTTACATAATAACACACGGTATATTACTTGGTATTATACTATGTCAACATAGAACAACATGCCCTGTCTTCCAGGGTATAATGCAATGTATATCATACAATAACACATTTTGCATTTCTGGTGTAATGCTTTGTATATTATATAATATTTTTCATTACTGGGTATAATGTTGTATATTTTAAGTAACATGCTGTATGTTTCTGGGTGACACTGTATATAATAATTCTCACTGTGTGTGTCCAGGTAGAACACTATGTCTGTTATGAAAAAAACACATATGTTTCTGGTTTGACAATGCTTTCATGTTAAGAGGTTATTTTATCCTGTTTTTGTGAAGCGAGGTTGTAAGGTAGAGGTGTGAGCTGTCTCTAAGAAGGTAAACAATTTGTGAGGCCTTGAGGTTTTCTTGAAAGTTGAAACAATGGGAGCAGTCTGGGTGGGGCCTGTTCTCCCCGAGATCAGGCTTTCTAGTTGTTTTTAGTTTTTAGATTTAGTTTTGAACAGAAACCTTTGGGGTCTCAAAAGAGTTCAGTGGTTCTGTGAATGTCTCCTATCTGCTACATTTGCTGAAATTTCTCTTGATGTTGTTTCCTCCTGGATTGGAGAACTGCATGTGAGAATCTGTGCCTGAATTTGCCGTTTTACCAAGGGCTGTGTTTCTGGGATGTTACTAGATTGGAACAGTTACTTAGCAATTGGTACTGTACTATTGTTTGGTTAAGTTTTGAATAGTTAAGTTATTCTAAATGCCTACTTCTTTTTTTGTAATTTAACTATAATGTCTAAATAATTTGTGTTTTCCTTAACACTAAGTAGTTTGACCAGTTGCATTGCATCTGAAACACAGCATTTCACATACACCTTTAAAATATAAAAAGTTAGGGTCAAGACTACCTTCTGAAAATATATTGAGGGGGTCTGGTCTGGTCCATAACACTGGGTAACTGGGTATAATATATATTTTGTGTAGAATTGGGGCGGCACGGTGGCTCAGTGGTTAGCACTGCTGCCCCACAGCACCAGGGTCCCATGTTTGATTCCAGTCTCGGGCGACTGTGTGGAGTTTGCATGTTCTTCCTGTGTCTGTGTGGGTTTCCTCCGGGTGCTCCGGTTTCCTCCCACAATCCAAAGATGTGCAGGTCAGGTGAATTGGCCATGCTAAATTGCCCATAGTGTTAGGTGCATTAGTCAGAGGGAAATGGGTCTGGGTGGGTTACTCTTCGGAGGGTCGGTGTGGACTTGTTGGGCCGAAGGGCCTGTTTCCACACTGTAGAGAATCTAATCTAATCTAATCAAACTGTGCACTGTGCTTTGCTGAGCATAACATTGTATATATTAGAGAACAGCATTGCATGTTATATAATACAGCATATATTACTGTGTTTAACTCTGTAATATTTGATAACACAAAGTGTTGCTGTATGATATAACACACCGGGTGTTCGTGTGCAACACTCCTTTGTGAATTGTACAGTGGGTAAGAGGTACTCAGTGTCCAGAATAATCTGTGGGACATTAATTTGAGTGGACTCAGTGAGTCAGGCGTTTCTGAATCCTGTCTCCTCTGGATTTGGCTCAGCGTGATGTGATAATGGGACTGTCACTCGTGTAATTCCATCACTTGCTTAGTACATGTAGGAGGCAGAACACAAGGAAACTCTATTCAGTAAGTGTATTACTATTCATGGCCAGTAAGACTGGGCTGACTGTGCTCACTGCCCTCTTGCACTGCTTTCTATGCCCCTTTCTTCATTTTGTAAGGAAATAACCTTTTAAACATGCTGACCTCTGACCTTTCCGAATTGCAGAGGGTTTGAGTGGGGTTCAGCAGCTGCATGACCTTGACAGCATTCCCAGTGTTGAGCAGAATGAATCCCGCCTTTGTATCCCTACTTGTTTTGGTTCCTGCTTCAGAACGGCAGCGAGCTGGCACAGGCAGCCATGTGTTCAAGGCTGTATAGAGGGAATTCCTTGTTCCACAAGGTGTTAGAAGAATAAAGTTGGGGAGGGAAGGCAGATTTTCTTTTAAGCATATCTGTGTGGCCTAAAAAGAACTCTCACTCTAAACATTGCCTGTTACACGCATCCAACTGTCCACATCGCCCACAGCCCAAGTTAGAACATGGAACAGTACAGCACAGTACAGGCCCTTCGGCCCTCAATGTTGTGCCAATCTTTTATCCAACTCTAAGATCAGACTAACCTACATACCCTTCATAGTACTGTCTTACACGTGTCTGTTCAAGAATCACTTTAATGTCCCTAATGTCTCTGACTCTACTCCCACTGCTGGCAGTGCATTCCACACACGCACCACTCTCTGTGTAAAGAACCTACCTCTGACATCTCCCCTACACCTTCCTTCAATCACCTTAGAATTATACCCCCTCATGATAGACATTTCCACCCTGGGAAAAAGTCTCTGACTACCCATTCCATCTCTGCCTCTCATCATCTTGTACACCTCAATCAAATCACCTCTCATCCTTCTTCACTCCAATGAGAAAAGCCCTAGCTCCCTCAACCTTTCTTCATAAGACATGCCCTCCAGTCCAGGCAGCATCCTGGGAAATCTCCTCTGCACCCTCTCTAAAGCTTTCACATCCTCCCCGTGTCTGTGTGGGTTTGCTCTGGTTCCCTCCCGCAGTCCAAAGGTGTGCAGGGTAGGGTGGATTGACCAGGCTAAATTGCCCATAGAGTCCAGGGGTGTGCAGGCTAGGTGGGTTAGCCATGGGAAACACATCGTTACAGGGATGGGGTAGGGGGCCGTGTCTGGGTAGGTTGTTCTTTGGAGCGTTAGTGCAGGCTAAATGGCCTCTATCTGCACTGTAGGGGATTCTATGACTCCAGGAGGCCATTCAGCCCTCTGAAACTGACCCATCCACTTTGGCAGATTTTATGGGGTGGCACGGTGGCTCAGTGGTTAGCACTGCTGCCTCACAGCACCAGGGACCCAGGTTCAATTCCAGCCTCGGGTGACTGTGTGGAGTTTGCACATTCTTCCCGTGTCTGCGTGGGTTTCCTCCGGGTGCTCCGGTTTCCTCCCACAGTCTAAAGATGTGCAGGTCAGGGTAAATTGGCTGTGCTAAATTGCCCATAGTGTTTCAGGGATGTATAGGTTATGTGCATTTAGTCAGGGGTAAATGTAGAGTAATAAGGTCGGCGAATGGGTTCTGGGTGGGTTACTCTTCGGAGGGCCGGTCTGGACCTGTTGGGCCAAAGGGCCTGTTTCCACACTGTAGGGAATCTATGATTCTATGATTCCTATAATGAGGCGACCAGAACTGAACACAATATTCTAAATGTGGTCTAACCAGGGCTCTATAGAGCTGCAGCATAATTTCGTGGCTCTTAAGCTCAATCCCCCTACTAATGAAAGCCAAGACACCATACGTCTTCGTAACAACCTTATCAGCATAGGTGGTAACTTTGAGGGATCTGTCCATGTAAACACCAAGATCCCTTTGTTCCTTGAACTGGCAAGCTGATTGGACTCAGACATCCACCTGTTAAATAGACCTGGTTTTCACCAAAGATTTTGAGTCTGTGTGTGTGTGAGACAGTGTGTGTGTGTGTGTGTGAGAGAGTGTGTGTGTGTGTCTGTGTGTGTGTGAGAGAGAAAGTGTGTGTGAGTGTGTGTGTGTGTATCTGTGTGTGAGAGAGACTGTGTGAGTGTGTGGGTATGTGTGTCAGTGTGTGTCTGTGTGTGTGTGTGAGTATGTCTGTGAGTGTGTGTGTGAGTCTGTCATTCTGTGAGTATGTTTGTGTGTGTGTCTGTGTTAGTGTATATTAGATTACTTACAGTGTGGAAACAGGCCCTTTGGCCCAACAAGTCCACACCGACCCGCCGAAGCACAACCCACCCAGACCCATTCCCCTACATTTACCCCTTCACCTAACACTACGGGCAATTTAGCATGGCCAATTCACCTGACCTGCACATTTTTGGACTGTGGGAGGAAACCGGAGCACCCGGAGAAAACCCACGCAGACACGGGGAGAATGTGCAAACTCCACACAGTCAGTCGCCTGAGGCAGGAATTGAACCCGGGTCTCTGGTGCTGTGAGGCAGCAGTGCTAACCACTCTGCCTCCGTGCCGCCCACGTGAGTGTGTGTGTGTGTGTAAATGTGTGTGAGTCTGTGTGTGAGTGAGTGTGTGTGTCTGTGTGTTTGTGTCTGTGTATGTTTCTCTGTGTGTCTGCGTGAGTGTGTCTGTGTGTATATCTGTGTGTGTGTTTGTGTCTGTGTGTGTGAGTGACTGTATGTGAGTCTGTGTGTGTGTGGATGTGTGTGTGGGTGCGTGTGTGTGGGTGTGCATGTGTGTGAGAGTGAGTGTGCAAGTGTGTGTGTGTTTGTGTATGTGTGTGAGTTTGTGAGTGAATGTGTGTGTATGGGTGAGAGTGTATGTGTATGTGAGAGTGTGTGTGGGTGTGTTTGTGTGCATGCGTGTGTGTGAGTGTGTGTGTGTATGTATTTGTCTGCCTGTGTGCGTGTCTGTCTGAGTGTGTGTGTGTTTGTGTATGTGTGAGTGTGTGTGTGAGTGTGTGTGTGTGCGTGTGAGTGTTTGTGTGAATGTGTGTCTGAGAGAGAGAGTATGTGTACGTGTGTGTGTTTGTGAGTGTGTGTGTGTTGAGTGTGGGTGAGTGTGTGTGTTTGAGTGTGTGTCTGTGTGTGTATAAGTGTGTGTGTGTGTCTGTGTGTGTGTGTCTGTGTGAGTGTCTGTGTGTGTGTGTGCATGAGTGTCTGAGTGTGTGAGTTTGTGTGAGTATGTTTGTGTGTGTTTTTGTATGTGTGTGTGCGTGTGTGGATATGTGTTTGTGTGTGTGTGTGAGAGTGAGTGTGTATGTGAGTGTGAGGGTGTGTGTGAGTTTGTGTGTGTGTCTGTGTGAGTTTTTGTGTGTGAGTGTGTATGTGTATGTGTGAGTGTGTATATGTGAGTATACGTGTGTGTGTGAGTGTGTGTATTAGCGTGGTTGTGTGTTTGTGATTGTTGGGGTATGTGTGTGAGCGTGTGTGTGTTGGGGTGTGTGAGTGAGTGTGTGTGAGTGTATGTGTGTGTGAGTATGTGTATGTGTGTGAGTGCGTGTGAATGTGTGCGTGTGTATGTGTGAGTGTGTGTGTCTGGCTGTGTGAGTGTAGATGTGTGAGTGTGTGTATGTTGGGGTGTGTGTGCGTGTGTGTGTGTGTCATTGTGAGTGTGTGCGTGTGAGTCTGTCAGTCTGTGAGTATGTTTGTGGGTGTGTCTGTGTGAGTAACTGTGTGTGTGAGTGTGTGTGTGTGAGTCTGTGTGTGAGTGAGTGTGTGTGAGTGTGCATGTGTGTGTGTGAGTTTGTATGTATGTGTCTGTGTGAGTGTGTGTTTGTGAGTTTGTGTGTGTGTCTGTGTGACTATATGTGTGTGTGTGTGTGTGTGTTGGGGTGTTTGTGTGTGTTGGGGTATGTGCGTGTGAGCATGTGTGTGTTGGGGTGGGTGAGTGTGTGTGAGTGCGTGTGAGTGTGTGTGTGAGTATGTTTATGTGTGTGAGTGTGTCTGCGCGTGTGAGTGTGTGTATGCATGCATGTGTGTAAGTGCATGTGTCTAGCTGTGTGAGTGTGTGTGAGGGTGTTTGAGTGTGTGTGTTGGGGTATGTGTGCGTGTGTGAGTGTTTGTGCGTGTGAGTGCATGTGTGTGTGTTGGGGTGTGTGTGTGTGTGTGTGTGGGTCTGTGTGAGTATGTGTTGGGGTGTGTGTGTGAGTGTGTGTGAGTCTGTGTATGTGTGTCTGAGTGTGGGTGAGTGTGTGTGACTATGTGTAAGTTGTGTGTGCGCGTGTTTGTGTGCGTGTGAGTGTGTGAGTGTGTATGTGTGTGATTTTGTGTGTGTGTGTGTTTGTGTGTGTGAGAGAGTGTGTGTATATGGGTTTGTGAGTGTGTGGGTGTGTGTGTTCATGTATTTATTTGTGTGTGTGTGTGTGAGAGAGTGTGTATGTTGCGTGTTTGTGTGTGTGCGTGAATGTGTGCATATGTGTGAGTGCATGTGTGTGTGTTTGCGTGTGTGTGAGTGTGTGTTTGTGAGTTTGTGTGTGTGTCTGTGTGACTATATGTGTGTGTGTGTGTGTGTGTGTTGGGGTGTTTGTGTGTGTTGGGGTATGTGCGTGTGAGCATGTGTGTGTTGGGGTGGGTGAGTGTGTGTGAGTGCGTGTGAGTGTGTGTGTGAGTATGTTTATGTGTGTGAGTGTGTCTGCGCGTGTGAGTGTGTGTATGCATGCATGTGTGTAAGTGCATGTGTCTAGCTGTGTGAGTGTGTGTGAGGGTGTTTGAGTGTGTGTGTTGGGGTATGTGTGCGTGTGTGAGTGTTTGTGCGTGTGAGTGCATGTGTGTGTGTTGGGGTGTGTGTGTGTGTGTGTGGGTCTGTGTGAGTATGTGTTGGGGTGTGTGTGTGAGTGTGTGTGAGTCTGTGTATGTGTGTCTGAGTGTGGGTGAGTGTGTGTGACTATGTGTAAGTTGTGTGTGCGCGTGTTTGTGTGCGTGTGAGTGTGTGAGTGTGTATGTGTGTGATTTTGTGTGTGTGTGTGTTTGTGTGTGTGAGAGAGTGTGTGTATATGGGTTTGTGAGTGTGTGGGTGTGTGTGTTCATGTATTTATTTGTGTGTGTGTGTGTGAGAGAGTGTGTATGTTGCGTGTTTGTGTGTGTGCGTGAATGTGTGCATATGTGTGAGTGCATGTGTGTGTGTTTGCGTGTGTGTGAGTGTGTGTGAGGGTGAGAGTGTGTGCATCTGAGAGTGTGTGTGAGTGTGTGTGTATATGTGTGAGTTCGTGTGAGACTATGTATGTGTGTGTCAGAGTGTATGTGAGTGTGTGTGAGACAGTGTGTGTGTGTATGTTTGCATGTGTGTGAGGGGGAGAGTGTGTGTACGTGTGTGTGTTTGTGTGTGTGTGAGAGAGAGTGTGTGTATGTGTGTGTGTGAGTGCTTTGTGTGTGAACGCGTGTGAGTGTGTGTTGCGGTGTGTGTGGGTATGTGTGAGTTTGTGTTGGGGTGTGTGTATGTGAGTGTGTGAGCGCGTGTGTGTGTGTATTTTGTGTGTGAGCGCGTGTGTGTGTGTGTTAGGGTGTGTGCGTGTGTGTGAGTTTGTGTTGGGGTGTGTGTATGTGAGTGTGTGAGTTTGTGTTGGGGTGTGTGTATGTGAGTGTGTGAGTGTGTGTGAGTAAGTATGTGTGTGAGTGTGTGAGTCTGTGTATGTGTGTCTGAGTGTGGGTGTGTGTGTGTGTATGTGTGTGACAATGTGTAACTCGTGTGTGTGTGTTTGTGTGTGTGTGAGTGTGTGTTGTGGTTCTGTTCACCGAGCTGGGAATTTGTGTTGCAGACGTTTCGTCCCCTGTCTAGGTGACATCCTCAGTGCTTGGGAGCCTCCTGTGAAACGCTTCTGTGATGTTTCCTCCGGCATTTATAGTGGTATACCACAAACTGTGTGTATGCGGGTGTGTTTGTGTGTGTGCATGAGTCTGTGTGGGAGAGAGTGTGTGTATTTGTCTGTCTATGTGTGCATATCTGTCTGTCTCAGTGTGTGTGTGTGTGCTTGTGTGAGTGTGTGTGTTTGTATGTATGAGAGAGTGTGTGTATGAGAGAGTGTGTTTATGCGAGTGTGTGTGTGACAGTGTGTGAGTGTGTGTGAGTGTGTGTGTGAATCTGTGAGTGTATGTGTGTGTGAGTGTGTGTGTATGTGTGTGTGTATGAGTGTGTGTGAGATTGTGTGTATTTGTCTGCTTGTGTGTGCATGTCTGTCCATCTGAGTGTGTGTATGAGTGTTTGTGTGTGTATGTGTGCGAGTGTATGTGTGTTTACGTGTGTGAGTGTGTGTGTTTGTGTGTGTGAGTTTGTGTGTGTGTGTCAGGGAGAGTGTGTGTATGTGTGTGTGTTTGTATGTGTGTGAGTGACAGAGTGTGTGCATGTGTGAGTGTGTATTTGTGTGAGCGTGTGTGTGTGTATTTGTGTTTGTGTGAGAGAGAGTGTGTGCATGTGTGAGTGTGTATTTGTGTGAGTGTGTGTGGTGTGTATTTGTGTTTGTGTGAGAGAGAGTGTGTGTGTGTGGGAGTGTGTGTGAGAGAGTGTGTGGATGTGGGTGTGTGGGGGGTTTGGTGTTTGTGTGTGTCCCTGTGTGTGTGAGTGTGTGTGTCCCTGTGTGTGTGTGTGCGTGTGTGAGTCTGTGTGAGTATGTGTCTGAGTTTGTATGTGTGACTGTGTGTATGTGTATGTGTGAGTGTGCATGTTTGTGTGTGAGTGTATGGATGTGTGTGTGAGTGTGCACGTGTGTGTATGAGTGTGTTTGTGAGTGTGTGTGTGTTTGTGTGATTGTGTGTGTATCTGTGAGTGTGTGAGTCTGTACGTGTGTCTGAGTGTGTGTAAGTGTGTGTGTGAGTGTGTGTGTTGGAGTGTGCGAGTATGTGAGAGTGTGTGTGTGAGTGTGTGTGTGAGTGTGTGTGTATTTGTCTGTCTGCCTGTCTGTGCTTGTCTATCTATCTGAGTGTGTGTGTGTGTGTGAATATGTGTGTGTGTGTGAGAGAGAGAGTGTGTGATTGTGTGTGTTTGTGAGTGTGTATGGGGGTTGGGTGTTTGTGTGGGTGTGTCTGTGTGTGTGAGAGTGTGTGTGTCTGTGTGTGTGAGTCTGTGTATGTGTGTGTCTGAGTGTGTGTGATTGTGTGTGTGTTGCAGTGTTTGTGTCTGTGAGTGTGCATGTGAGAGTGTGTGTGTGAGCGTGTGTATTTGTCTGGCTGTGCGTGCATGTCTGTCTGTCTGTCTGAATATGTGTATGTGTGAGTGTGGGTGTGTGCGTAAGTGTGTGTGTGAGAGTGTGTGTGAGAGAGTGTCTGTATGTGTGTGGGTGTGTGTGTATGTTGGTGTGTTTGTGTGTGTGCGTGAATGTGAGTGTGTGTGTGAGTGTGTGTATGTGTATCTGTGAGTGTGTGTGTGTGTGAGTGTGTGTATGTGTGTGAGTGTGTTTATGTGTGTGAGTCTGTGTGAGTCTGTGTATCTGTGTGTGTTTGTGAGTGTGTGTGTTGGTCTGTTTATGTGTGAATGTGAGTGTGTGTGAGTGAGTGTATGTGTGTGATTGGGTATGTGTATCTGTGAGTGTGAGTGTGTGTGAGTGAGTGTGTGTATGTGTGTGTGTGTTTATGTGTGTGTGAGAATGCGTGTGTGAGTCTGTGTGAGTCAGTGTATGTGTGTGTGGTGTGTGTTTGAGAGTGTGTGTGTGTTGGTCTGTTTGTGTGTGTGCATGAATGTGAGTGTGTGTATCTGTGAGTGTGTATGTGTGAGTGAGTGTGTGTGTATGTGGGTGAGTGTGTGAATGTATGTGTGTGCATGTGAGTCTGTGTATGTGTGTGTCAGTGTGTGTGTGTAAGTGTGTGTGTGTGCGTGAGTGTGTTTGTGTGTATGAGTGAGTTTGTATGTGTGTGAGAGTATGTGTGTGTGTGTTTGTGTGAGTGTGTGTGTAGGTGTGTGCTTGTGTGTGTGTCTGTGTGGTAGTGAGTGTGTGCGTATATTGGTGAGTGTGTGTCTGTGTGTGGGTTGGGTGTCTGTGTGTGTGTGTCTGTGTGTGTGTCTATGTTGTATCTGTGTGTGTGAAAGAGTGTGTGTGCGTGTGTTTGTGTGTGCGTGAGAGAGAGAGTGTGATTGTGTGTGTTTGTGTGTGTGTCTGTGTGAATGTGTGTGTATATGTGTGTGAGTGTGTGTGTGAGAGAGTGTGTGTGATTGTGTGTGTGTCTGTGAGTGTATGTGTGTGTGAGTGAGTGTGTGTGTATGTGTGTGTGTGTTTTTATGTGTGTGTGTGAGTCTGTGTGTGAGTCTGTGTGAGTGTGTGTATGTATGAGTGTGGTTTTGTGTAATTGTGAGAGTGTGTGTTGGTCTGTTTTTGTGTGCATGCGTGAATGTGAGTGGGTTTGTGATAGTGTCTGCATGGATGTGAGTCTTTCTGGGTGTGTGTGTCTGTGTGATTGTGTGTGAAGGTGTGAGTTTGTGTGTGTAAGTCTGTGTGAGTTTGAGTGTGTGTGAGAGTGAGTGTGTGTATGTGTGTGTTTGTGAGTGTGTGTGTGAGAGAGAGAGTGTGTGTATGTGTGTGTTTGTGAGTGTGTGTGTGTATGTGTATGTGTGTGTGATTGTGTGTGTATCTGTGAGTGTGTGAATGTGTTTCTGTTTGTGTGATTCTGTGTATGTGTGTGTCTGTGTGTGTGTGTGAGAGTGTGTGTGTGTGTGTCTTTGTCTGTGTGTGTGTCTGAGTGTGTGTGTTTGTGTGTGTATGTGTTTGAGTGTGTTTGTTGTGTGTGAGTGTATGTGTGAGTGTGTGCGTGTGTGTGTGTGAATTTGTGTGTGCATGTGAGAGAGAGAGTGTGTGTATGTGTGTGAGTTTGTGAGTGTGTGTGTGGGTTGCGTGTTTGTGTGTGTGTCTTTGTGTGTGTCTGTGTGTGTGTGAGTTTGTGTGTGTATGTGTGTGAGTGTATGTGTGTTTACGTGTGTGAGTGTGTGTGTTTGTGTGTGTGAGTTTGTGTGCGTGTGTCAGGGAGAGTGTGTGTATGTGTGTGTGTATGTGAGTGTGTTTGTATGTATGTGTGAGTGACAGAGTGTGTGCATGTGTGAGTGTGTATTTGTGTGAGTGTGTGTGGTGTGTATTTGTGCTTGTGTGAGAGAGAGTGTGTATATGTGTGTGTGTGGGAGTGTGTGTGAGAGAGTGTGTGGATGTGGGTGTGTGGGGGATTTGGTGTTTGTGTGTGTCCCTGTGTGTGTGAGTGTGTGTGTCCCTGTGTGTGTGTGTGCATGTGTGAGTCTGCGTGAATATGTGTCTGAGTTTGTATGTGTGACTGTGTGTATGTGTATGTGTGAGTGTGCGTGTTTGTGTGTGAGTGTATGGATGTGTGTGTGAGTGTGTATGAGTGTGTTTGTGAGTGTGTGTGTGTGTTTGTGTGATTGTGTGTGTATCTGTGAGTGTGTGAGTCTGTACGTGTGTGTCTGAGTGTGTGTGAGTGTGTGTGTTGGAGTGTGCGAGTGTGTGAGAGTGTGTGTGTGTGAGTGTGTGTGATTGTGTGTGTTGCAGTGTGTGTGTCTGTGAGTGTGCATGTGAGAGTGTGTGTGTGAGCGTGTGTGTTTGTCTAGCTGGGTGTGCATGTCTGTCTGTCTGTCTGAATGTGTGTATGTGTGAGTGTGGGTGTGTGAGTAAGTGTGTGTGTGAGAGTGTGTGTGTGAGAGAGTGTGTGTATGTGTGTGGGGGTGTGTGTATGTTGGTGTGTTTGTGTGTGTGCGTGAATGTGAGTGTGTGTGTGTGTATGTGTATCTGTGAGTGTGTCTGTGTGTGAGTGAGTGTGTGTATGTGTGTGAGTGTGTTTATGTGTGTGACTATGTGTGAGTCTGTGTGAGTGTGTGTATCTGTGTGTGTTTGTGAGTGTGTGTGTTGGTCTGTTTGTGTGTGAATGTGAGTGTGTGTGAGTGAGTGTATGTGTGAGATTGGGTATGTGTATCTGTGAGTGTGAGTGTGTGTGTATGTGTGTGAGTGTGTGTATCTGTGAGTGTGTGTGAGTGAGTGTGTGTATGTGAGTGTGTGTGTGAATGTATGTGTGTGCATGTGAGTCTGTGTATGTGTGTGTCTGTGTGTGTGTAAGTGTGTGAGTGTGTGTTTGTGTGTGCGTGAGTTTGTGTGTATGAGTGAGTTTGTGTGTGCGTGAGTTTGTGTGTATGAGTGAGTTTGTGTGTGTGTTTGTGTGAGTGTGTGTGTAGGTGTGTGCTTGTGTGTGTGTCTGTGTGGTAGTGAGTGTGTGCGTATATTGGTGAGTGTGTGTCTGTGTGCGGGTTGGGTGTCTGTGTGTGTGTCTATGTTGTATCTGTGTGTGAAAGAGTGTGTGTGCGTGTGTTTGTGTGTGCGTGTGAGAGAGAGAGTGTGTGATTGTGTGTGTTTGTGTGTGTGTCTGTGTGAGTGTGTGTGTATATGTGTGTGAATGTGTGTGTGAGAGAATGTGTGTGTGATTGTGTGTGAGTCTGTGAGTGTATGTGTGTGTGTGTGAGTGAGTGTGTGTGTATGTGTGTGTGTTTTTATGTGTGTGTGTGAGTCTGTGTGTGAGTCTATGTGAGTGTGTGTATATATGTGTGTGGTTGTGTGTATTTGTGAGAGTGTGTGTTGGTCTGTTTTTGTGTGCGTGCGTGAATGTGCGTGGGTTTGTGATAGTGTCTGCATGGATGTGAGTCTTTCTGGGTGTGTGTGTCTGTGTGATTGTGTGTGTGAGGGTGTGAGTTTGCGTGTGTAAGTCTGTGTGAGTTTGTGTGTGTGTGAGAGAGAGTGTGTGTATGTGTGTGTTTGTGAGTGTGTGTGTGAGAGAGAGTGTGTGTATGTGTGTGTTTGTGAGTGTGTGTGTGTGTGTATGTGTGTGATTGTGTGTGTGTATCTGTGAGTGTGTGAATGTGTTTCTGTTTGTGTGATTCTGTGTATATGTGTGTCTGAGTGTGTGTGTGTGAGAGTGTGTGTGTGTGAGTGTGTGTGTGTCTTTGCCTGTGTGTGTGTATGTGTGAGTGTGTGCGTGTGTGTGTGTGTTTGTGTGTGAATTTGTGTGTACATGTGAGAGAGAGAGAGTGTGTGTATGTGTGTGAGTTTGTGAGTGTGTGTGTGGGTTGCGTATTTGTGTGTGTGTCTTTGTGTGTGTCTGTGTGTGTGTGAGTTTGTGTGTCTGTGTGTGAGAGTGTGTGCGTGAGTCTGTGTGTGAGTGTGCGTGTGTGTATCCGTGTGAGTGTGGGTGTGTGACTGTGTTAGTCTGTGTGAGTATGTTTGTATGCGTGTGAGTCTATGTAAGTGCATGTGTGAGTGTGTGTGCGTTTGTGTGCGTGTCTGTGTGAGTGTGTGCTTGAGTCTGTGTGACTGTGTGTATGTGTCTGTGTGACTGTGTGTATGTGTGTATCTGTGAGTGTGTGAATGTGTTTCTGTTTGTGTGAGTCTGTGTAAGTGTATGTCTGAGTGTGTGTGTGTGTATTTGACTGTCTGCCTGTGTGTGTCTTTCTGTTTGAGTGTGTGTATGTTTGTGAGTGTGTGAATGCATACGTGAGTGTGTGTGTGTGTGAGTGTGTGCGTGTGTGTGTGTGTGTGAGAGTGTGAGGGTGTGAGTTTGGGTGAGTATGTTTGTGTGTGTGAGTCTGGGTGAGTGTATGTGTGAGTGTGTGTGTGAGTCTGTGTGAGTGTATGTGTGTGTATATGTGTGACTGTGTGTATGTGTGTGTGAGTGTGTGTGTGTGATTGCGTGTGTGTATCTGTGAGTGTGTGAATGTCTTTCTGTTTGTGTGAGAGTGTGTATGTGTGTGTGTGTGTGTGTGTGTGTGTTTGGGTTGTGTCTTTGTGTGTGTCTATCTGTTTGTTTGTGCGTGTGAGTGTGTGTGAGTCTGTGTGTGTGTATCCGTGTGAGTGTGGGTGCATGACTGTGTTAGTCTGTGTGAGTATGTTTGTGTGCGTGTGTCTATGTGAGTACATGTGTGAGTGTGTGTGAGTTTGTGTGCGTGTCTGTGTGAGTGTGTGCTTGAGTCTGTGTGACTGTCTGCATGTGTATGTGTGACTGTGTGTATGTGTGTATCTGTGAGTGTGTGAATGTGTTTCTGTTTGTGTGAGTCTGTGTAAGTGTGTTTCTGAGTGTGTGTGTGTGTGTGTGTTGGAGTGTGTGTGTGTATGTGTGTGACTGTGTGTGTATTTGACTGTCTGCCTGTGTGTGCCTGTCTGAGTGTGTGTATGTTTGTGAGTGTGTGAATGCATATGTGAGTGTGTGAGTGTGTGCGTGTGTGTGTGAGAGAGTGTGAGGGTGAGAGTTTGGGTGAGTATGTTTGTGTGTGTGAGTCTATGTGAGTATGTGTGAGTGTGTGTGTGAGTCTGTGTGAGTGTGTGTGTGTATATGTGTGACTGTGTGTATATGTGTGTGAATGTGTATGTGTGTGTGGATGTGTGTGTGAGTGTGTTTGTGTGATTGTGTGTGTGTGTCTGTGAGTGTGTGAATGTCTTTCTGTTTGTTTGAGCCTGTGTATGTGTGTGTGAGTGTGTGTGTGTGTGAGTGTGTGTGTGTGTGTTTGAGTGTGTGAGTTTGTGTATGAGTGTTTGTGAGTGTGTGTGTGGGTTGTGTCTTTGTGTGTGTCTATCTGTGTGTTTGTGCATGTGAGTGTGTGTGCGTCTGTGTGTGTGAGTCTGTGTGTGTGTATCCGTGTGAGTGTGGGTGCGTGACTGAGTTAGTCTGTGTGAGTATGTTTGTGTGCGTGTGAGTCTATGTGAGTACGTGTGAGTGCATGTGAGTTTGTGTGCATGTCTGTGTGAGTATGTGTGTATATTTGTTTGTCTGCCTGTGTGTGTGTCTGTCTGAGTGTGTGTGTGTGTTTGTGTGTGTGGGAGTGCATGTGTGAGTGTGTGCATGTGTATGAGTGTGTGCATATGTGTGAAGGTGTGAGTTTGTGTATGTTTGTGTGTATGTGAGTGTATGTGTGAGTGTGTGGGAGTTTGTGTGCATGTGTGTGTGAGTCTGTGTGAGTGTGTGTGTATGTGTATGTGTGACTGTGTGTGTGAATGTGTTTCTGTTTGTGTGAGTCTGTGTATGTGTGTGTGAGTGTGAATGTGTGTGTTTGTGTGTGTGGGTTGTGTGTTTGTGACTGTCTGTGTGTTTGTGTGTGTGAGTGTGTGTGCATCTGTGTGTGTGAGTATGTGTGTGAGTCTGTGTGTGTGTATCCGTGTGAGTGTGGGTGCGTGACTGTGTTAGTCTGTGTGAGTATGTTTGTGTGCGTGTGAGTCTATATGAGTGCACTTTCATGTGTGGGATTGTGTGCGTGTCTGTGTGAGTGTGTGAGAATGTGTGTGTGAGTGTGTGTGTGAGTGTGTGTGATTGTGTGAGAATGTGTGTGTGAGTGTGTGTGTGAGTGTGTGTGATTGTGTGTGTGAGTTTGTGTGTGTCTCTCTCTCTGTGTGAGTGTGTGAGTGTATGTGTATGTGTGAGCATGTGTACAGGTGCATGTGTGTGTGTGTGTGTGAGTGTATGTGTGAGTGTGTGTGAGTTTGTGTGCATCTGTGAGTGTGTGTGTGTGAGTGAGTGTGTGTATGTGTATGAGTGTGTGTGCATCTGTGTGTGTGTGTGAGTATGTGTGAGTGTGTGTGAGTTTGTGTGCGTCTGTGAGTGTGTGAGTGTGTGTATGTGTATGAGTGTGTGTGCATCTGTGTGTGTGTGAGTCTGTGTGTGTGTATCCGTGTGAGTGTGGGTGCGTGACTGTGTTAGTCTGTGTGAGTATGTTTATGTGCGTGTGAGTCTATGTGAGTGCACGTGTGTGTGTGAGTTTGTGTGCGTGTCTGTGTGAGTGTGTGAGAATGTGTGTGTGAGTGTGTTTATGTGTGTGAGTGTGTGTGAGTCTGTGTGAGTGTGTGTATGTGCGTGTGTGGTTGTGAGTGTGTGTGTGTTGGTCTGTTTGTGTGTGTGTGTGAATGTGAGTTTGTGTGAGTGAGTGTATATGTGTGATTTGTTTTGTGTGTATCTGTGATTGTATGTGTGAGTGAGTGTGTGTATGTGTGTGAGTGTGTTTATGTGTGTGTGAAAATGTGTGTGCGTCTGTGTGAGTGTGTGTATGTGTGTGTGGTTGTGTGTGTTTGAGAGTGTGTGTGTTGGTCTGTTTGTGTGTGTGCACGAATGTGAGTGTGTGTATGAGAGTGTGTGTGTGTATCTGTGAGTGTGTATGTGTGAGTGAGTGTGTGTGTATGTGAGTGAGTGTGTATATGTATGTGTGTGTGTGTGTCTGTGTATGTGTGTGTCAGTGTGTGAGTGTGTGTGTTTGTGTGTGAGTGTGTTTGTGTGTATGAGTGAGTTTGTGTGTGTGAGAGAGTGTATGCGTGTGTGTGTTTGTGTGAGTGTGTGTAGATGTGTGTTTGTGTGTGTGTCTGTGTGGTACTGTGTGTGTGAGAGAAAGTGTGCGTATGAGTGTGTGTGTATATTTGTGAGTGTGTGTCTATGTATGTGTCTATGTGTGTATCTGTGTGTGTGTGAGTGTGTGCATGTGTTTGTGTGTGCGTGTGAGAGATTGTGTGTGTTTGTGTGTGTGTCTGTGTGAGTGTGTGTGAGTCTATGTGTGTGAGTGTGCGTGTATGTGTATGTGTGAGTCTGTATGTGAGTGTGTGTATGTGTGTGTGGTTGTGTGTTTGTGAGAGTGTGTGTGTTGGTCTGTTTTTGTGTGTGTGAGTGTATGTGTGTGAGTGTGTGTGAGTGAGTGTATATGTGTTTTTATGTGTGTGTGTGTGAGTCTGTGTGTGAGTCTGTGTGAGTGTGTGTATGTATGTGTGTGGTTGTGTGTGTTTGTGAGAGTGTGTGTGTTGGTCTGTTTTTGTGTGCGTGCGTGAATGTGAGTGGGTTTGTGATAGTGTTTGCGTGGATGTGAGTCTTTCTGGGTGTGTGTGTCTGTGTGATTGTGTGTGTGAGGGTGTGAGTTTGCATAAGTATGTTTGTGCGTGTGTGCGTTTGTGTGTGTATGTGTGTGTGAGAGAGAGTGTGTGTATGTGTGTGTTTGTGAGTGTGTGTGTATGAATGTATGTGTGTGTGTGATTGTGTGTGTGTATCTGTGAGTGTGTGAATGTGTTTCTGTTTGTGTGAGTCTGTGTATGTGTGTGTCTGAGTGTGTGTGTGTGTGTGAGAGAGTGTGTGTGAGAGTGTGTGTGTATTTGCCTATGTGTGTGTCTGTCTGAGTGTGTGTTTATGTCTGTGTGTGTCTGTCTGAGTGTGTGCGTGTGTGTGTATTTGAGTGTGTGTGTTGTGTATGAGTGTGTCTGTGAGTGTGAGGGTGCGTGTGAGGGAATGTGCCTCTGTGAGTGTGTGTGTGAGTGTGTGTATGTGTGTGTGCGTGTGCGAGTGTGTGTGTGTGTCTGTGTCTGTGTGTGTGACTGTGTGTGAGTGTGTGCATGTTTGCGTGAGTGTGTGCATGTGTGTGTGTATATGTATGCGTGACAGTGTGTGCACGCGTGTGTGTGAGTGGGTTTGTGTGATTGTGTGTGTTAGTGTGTGTGTGTGAATGCGTGTGTTAGTGTGTGTGTGTGAATGCGTGTGTGTGAGTGTGCGTGTGAGTGTGTGTATATGTGTGTATGAGTGTGTGTGAGTGTGATTGAGTGTGTGTGAGTCTGTGTGTGCGTATGTATGTGTGTGTGTGTTTGTGTGTGAGTGAGTTTGTGTGTATGTGTGTGTATGTAAGAGTGTATGTGTGAGTGTTTGTGTGAGTGTATGTGTGTGTGAGTGTGTGTATGTGTGTTTGTGTGTGTGTGAGTTTGTGTGTGTGAGTGAGTTTCTGTGTGTATGTGTGAGTGTGTGTGTATGTGTGTGTGAGTGTGTGTTAGAGCATGTGTATGTGAGTGTGTGTGAGTTTGTGTGTTAGTGTGAGTGAGTGAGTGTGTGTGTCCATGTGTGTGAGTGTGTGTGCATGTGTGTGAGTGTGTGTGTGGGAGGGGAGTTGTTTGTGTGCATGTGTGTGAGTGTGTTTGTGTGTGTATCAGCATGTGTGTGTGTCTGTGTGATTGTGTATTTTTGTGCGAGTATGTGTTTGTGAGTGGGTGTGTGTATGTGTGTGTGTGTGTGTGTGTGAGTGTGTGTGTGAGCATGTGTGTGTGAGAGTGTGTGAGTGAGTGTGTGTGTGTGTGTCTGAGTGAGTGTGTGTGAGTGTGTGTGTGCCTGTGTGTGTATACCTGTGTCTGCATATGTGCATGTTTACGTGAGTGTGTATGCGTGTATGTGTGCATGAGAGTGTGTGCGCTGAGTGTGTGTTAGTGTGTATGTGTGATTGTGTGTGTGTATGTGTGTGTGTGAGTGTGTGTGTGTGTATGAGTGTGCGTGATTGTGTGTGTGAGTGAGTGTGTCTGTGAGTGTGAGGGAATGTGAGTGAGGGAGTGTGCTTCTGTGAGTGTGTGTGAGTGTGTGTGTGTGTGTCTGTGTCTGTGTGTCAGTGTGTGCATGCGTGTGCATGTTTGCGTAAATGTGTGCATGTGTCAGTATGTATGTGTGTGCGTGAGAGTCTGTGTGTGCATGCGTGTGTGTGTTTGTGTGTATGTGTGTGTTAGTTTGTGAGTGTGTGTGTGCATGTTTGTGTGAGTGTATGCATGTGTGTGTGTATGTGTATGCATGTGTGTGTGTGTGCACACGTGTGTGTGAGTATGAGTGAGTGTGTGTGAGTCTGTGTGGGCGTATGTATGTGTATGTGTTCGAGTGAGTGTGTGTGTCTGTGTGAGTGTGTGTGAGCATGTGTATGTGTGAGAGTCTGTATGCGTCTGTGTTAGTGCGTGTGTGTGTGTGTATGTGAGTGTGACTGTGTGTGTGAGTGAGTGTGTGTGTGAGTGTTTGTGTCTGTGTGTGACAGTGTGTGAGTGCATGCATGTGTGTGTGGGGGGTTGTTTGTGTGCATATGTGTGTGCGTGTGTGTGCTGGGGTGTGTGTGAGTGTGTGTGTGTGCGTGCATGTGAGTGTGTGTGTGTGCTTGTGTTTGTGAGTGTCTATGTGTGTAATTGTGTGTGTGAGTGTGTGTGCATGTGTGTGTGAGTGTGAGTGTTTGTGTATGAATGCATGTGTGTATGGGGGAGTTGTTTGTGTGCATGTGTGTGTGGGTACGTGTGTATGTTGGGTGTGTATGTGAGTGTGTGTGTGTTGGTGTGTGTGTGAGAATGTGTGAGTGTGGGGTTGTTTGTGTGCATATGTGTGTGCGTGTGTGTGCTGGGGGTGTGTGAATGTGTGTGTGCGTGCACGTGAGTGTGTGTGTGCATGTGTTTGTGAGTGTCTGTGTGTGTAATTGTGTGTGTTAGTGTGTGTGAGTGTGTGTGTGCGTGTGTTTGAGTGTGAGTGTTTGTGTATGAATGCATGCATGTGTGTGGGGGGGTTGTTTGTGTGCATGTGTGTGTGGGTATGTGTGTGTGTTGGGGTGTGTGTGTGACTGTGTGTCTGTCCGTGTGTGTGTGCGTGTGTGTGATTGTGGAGGGGGATGTGTCTGTGTGTGTGACTTTGTGTGAGTGTTTGCGTGTGTGTGGGTATGTTTGCGTGACTGTGTGCATGTGTGAGTGTGTTTGTGTATGAGAGTGTGTGTGTGAGTGTGTTTGTGTGATTGTGTGTTTATGTGTGTGTTACTGTGTGACTATGTGTGCATGTATGAATGTGTGAATGTGTGAGAGTGTGTGTGAGTGCGTGTGTATGTGAGTGTGTGTGTATGTGTATGTGAGGGTGTGTGTGTGCGTATGTATGTGTGTGAGTGAGTGTGTCTGTGAGTGTGTGTGAGTGCGTGTGTGTGTGATCGTGGGTGTGTGTGTGTCTGTGAGTGTGAGCGTGTATGTGCGTGTGTATATGTGTGTGTGTGCGTGTGAGTGTGTGTGTCTGTGTCTGTGTGTGTGACTGTGTGTGAGTGTGTGCGTGTGTGTGCATGTTTGCGTGAGTGTGTGCATGTGTGTGTATGTGTATGCGTGAGTGTGTGTATGCACGTGTGTGTGCTTGTGTGAGTTAGTGTGTGTGAGTGTGTGTGTGCGTGTGTATGTGTATGTGTGATTGTGTGTGTGTGAGTGTGTGTGTGTGAGTGAGAGTGTTTGTGTCTGTACATGAATGCATGCGTGTGTGTCTGGGGGTTATTTGTGTGCGTGTGTGTGGGTATTTGTGTGTGTTGGGGTGTGTGTGTGAGTGTGTGTGTGTTGGGGTGTGTGTGTGAGTGTGTGTGTGCGTGCGTGTGAGTGTGTGTGTGCGTGTGATTGTGAGTGTGTGTGTCTGTGACTTTTTGTGTGTGTATGTTTGCGTGAGTGTGTGCATGTGTCAGTGTGTTTGTGTGCGTGAGAGTGTGCGTGCGAGTGTGCTTGTGTGATTGTGTGTTTATGTGTGTGTGTTAGTGTGTGTGGCTGTGTGTGTTTGAATGTGTGAGTGTGTGAGAGTGAGTGTGTGTGAGTGCATGTGTATGTGTATATGTGTATGTGAGTGTGTGTGAGTGTGAGTGAGTGTGAGTGAGTGTGTGTGTGCGTGTGAGTGTGTGAGTGTGTGTGTGAGTGTATGCGTGTGTATGTTTATGTGAGTGTGTGGGTGCGCATGTGTGTGCATGAGAGAATGTGGGCATGTGTGTGTGAGTGTGTGTGTAATTGTGTTTGTGTTAGTGTGTGAGTGTGTCTGTGAGTGTGAGGGTGTGTGTGACTGAGTGTGCCTCCGTGAGTGTGTGTGTGAGTGTGTGTATGTGTGTGCGTGTGAGTGTGTGTCTGTGTCTGTGTGACTGTGTGTGTGTGTGTATGTGTGTGCATGTTTGCGTGAATGTGTGCATGTGTGTGTGTGAGAGTGTGTGTGCACGCATGTGTGTGTGTGTGTTTATGAGATTGTGTGTTATTGTGTGTGTGTTATTGTGTGTGCGTATATGTGTGTGTGTGTGAGTATGTGTGTGTGAGTGTATGCGTGTGTCTGCGTGTGTGCATGTTTGTGTGTGTGTATGTGTTTGCATGAGAGTGTGTGTGCATGTGTGTGAGTGTGTGTGTGAGTGTGTGTGTATGCGTGTGTCTGCGTGTGTGCATGTTTTTGTGTGTGCTTGCATGAGTGTGTATGTGTGTGCATGAGAGTGTGTGTGTGAGTGTGTGTGTAATTGTGTATGTGTTCTTGTGTGTGAGTGTGTGTGTGAGTGTGTTTGAGTGTATGTGTGTGTGTATGTGTGTGTGGTTGTGTGTGTGAGTGAGTGTGTCTGTGAGTGTGAGGGTGTGTGTGAGAGAGTGTGCCTCTGTGAATGTGTGTGCGAGTGTGTGTATGGGTGTGTGTGTGTCTGTGTCTGTGTCTGTATGTGTGACTGTGTGTGAGTGTGTGCATGTCTGTGCATGTTTGCGTGAGTGTGTGCATGTGTGAGTGTGTATGTGTATGTGTGAGAGTGTGTGTGTGCACGTGTGTGTGTGAGTGGGTTTGTATGATTGTGTGGTAGTGTGAGTGTGTGTGCATGTTTGTGTGTGTGTGTGTAATTGTGTGTGTTAATGTGTGTGTGAGAGTGTGTGTGTGAGTGTGTGTGTATTTGTCTGTCTGAGTGTGTGTGTTTGTGTGTGAGTGTGTGGGTGGGTGTGAGGGTATGATTTTGTGTCAGTATGTTTGTGTGTGAGTCTGTGTGAGTGTATGTGTGAGTGCGTGTGAGTTTGTGTTTCTGTCTGAGTGTGTGTGTGTTTGTGTGTGTGAGTGCATGTGTGAGTGTGCGCATGTGTGAGTGTGTGTGAGGG